>NW_009914788.1:39037-53520 GCF_000696875.1 Nestor notabilis
GCTTTTTTTGGTTAGTGTGGCTGCAGAGGGAGGGTAAGTGCAGATCTTGATTTAGGAGTCCAGGAGCTGGAAGATATACAGGCTGAGACAGACTAAAAAAGCAGAGAGGAAGAAAGGCTGAGAATATGTTCTGAAGATGGAGAGCTAATAATTCCACGACTATCAATTTTTTTGTATCTTTAAACAAATTCCTACAGTGACATTGCAATGTGATTTATAGGCAGCCTGAAAGGAACGTTAGACACTGTATGCTGAAAAATATACAATGAGACAGAGAAGTCTGCTGCTGTGCTGGAAATAAGCATTTCCCACCAAAAAATCTGAAAAGACTCTCCACCCCACCAAAACAAAACAAAAAACCAAACAAAACCCAACCAAACAACCCCCCCAAAAAAATAAAAAGTTAAAAAAAATCACCCTGTTTCTTTGGCTTTGTCTCCCACTTTCACAGTTGTGGTTTTGTACTGGAGACAGATCAAAAGCAAAGCTAATGAAATGTGCATTTAAACATATACTTCCCATTCAAACAGACACTTATGGATTAGTGTGTATACTGGAAGTAAAACATGCTTTCATGAATTAGGATTTAAGAACAAGATTTTCCCAAGTGCCTTGCTGCCTATGGAACTAAATTCTCATTCCAGAAGTAGATACAGCTACATCACTCTGGCAAGCAGCAGTAAGGGCTCTCCCCTTCACACTTGAACTAAGAGCCTGTGAGGGGGTCTGCAGGGCATCATCTTCCTCAAGTCACCTTCCAACAGGCAGAAACTCTGGTTTGGCTAAAAGATTAAAAATGAGCCAACAAGGGGGAAATAAAGATCTCTCCAGAACTACCTTGTATGTCCCTTGCCTGAGTGAGTGGGCTGGGTAAAGACAAACTAGTGCTGCCTGTCATCCAACCTGTCACTGAAAAGTATGTTTTAGTGATATTTCTCTTTCTGGATGGCTGGTTTTGAGCTGCTTAGGCTGCTTGAGGAGGCAGAGAAAGAGTCACAGCTTGGCCTTCACCCAACCTCTTTCTTAAAGACTGTTCTCTTACCGAACAAGATGTCATGATTGGCAAGTGTGACAAAATAGCACAGATGAGACTGATGCCTGGCAGGTGTAGAAAAACACTGATGATGGAATAAGACAGGAGTGGTTGTGGAAATGCATTCTGGTCACTTGATATTCACAAGCTGCTTTTTGAATTCCCTCTATTTAAAAATGTAGCGTGGGATCTGAGGAGGACACGAGTTTGGAAGAATGAAGCACACAATGAGTTTGGGAGGATGGCTCCTTTGGTTGTTTCCTCCCTCTCCCCATGATGAATGAGCCTTGTGTGGAAACAGGGATGGGGCAGCAGACCTACACTGCTGTAAATCCATGTGGCTTGATCAGATGCAGTTCCCTAAGTAGGTCTAAAGAGATTTCAGCCAGCTGAAGAGCTGGCCTGGGTAGTTGTTCTTTAAGAAGTTAGGCTGTTTCTAGTATTTACCATCACCAGAGTCAGTCAATTCCCTGTTTGTGACATCAGTGCAATGTTCCCAACTGCCAAGCAGGAGACATGGGACAAGCAGCCAGGGTCTCCACTAAGTTTTCTCTGCAATGTTTCCCTCCAGGGCTGGAGGCAAAACATAAACCATTATTGGCAGAGCCTTTGCTGCACACTTCCCAGCACTGTCAGGCACAGTGGGAGCCAGGGAGATTTCAAGCAGCTTTTAGTCCTCTCTACTTTGCACCAGGGAAGTCGGATAAGGCAGAACAGCAGCAGCAGCCTATCACCGCCTCAATGGTATACCCCACCAGAAAGGTGCCGAGTGCTTCTTCCATGATGCTGACAGGTAAAAACAGGACGGGACGGGATGTCCAGAGCAGCAAGAACTAAAATCCCAGCATCTCTGAAACCCCTGAAATAGCCCCAGCATTAAGAAAGCTGAACAGAAGCAGCAACCCACCAGCACCCTGGTAAATTACACAACAAAGTGTCCCTATCTCAACATGCATTTAACCTCTCTCTAACCAATGGAGTAACTGCCATGACTGAACATCAGCCTGTTAATCCCACATCCCAACATTCCCTGGTTCAAAGCCCTTCTTGTCTGCACGCTTGATCCCATTTCCACATACCTGGTGTTTCTTATCTGCTGTGGGAGACGACCTGGAACGTACATGCACAGGGAACGTCTGACTGTCGTACCTATCAAGCAAGTCTTCCACAGACACCGATTTCCCAGATTTCCTGGCAGTGGAGGGTGTTTCAAAGACCTGCTCCCGCTTTCTGTGGTGAGGCTGGTACTGCATGCCCAGAGGGTCTGTCTGTCTGCCTTTGATGAGCTCTGTTTTGGCTCTGTAATCCCAGCACCTCTCTGTTTTCGGTCGGCTTGTGATTGAGCTGTCCTGGTGCCCTGTCTTCTTCTCATCTCCACTCATATCAAAGCAGCCCATCAGACCAGGAGGAAGAGTAGAAGATATCTGCCTTGTCCTGGATATCCGCTCTATGGACTCTCTCCGGCGGTAAAGGTTCTGGTCCTGGAGAGAGTTCATGCTGGAGGCAGAGGAAAGGCTCTGGCTGTCTGGGCCACATGGCTGTAGGTAGGAGCTGTGGGAGCGCTCCCTCAGCAGCCCCACATCTTGTGAGGATGGTCGTCTCCCTGTTTTGCGCTCAATGTAGTCAGCAAGGGCATTCTGCTGGAGCTGCTTGAGCTCTGGCTTGGAGAGGCTGGCTGTGGAAGCAGCTTTGCCATCCCCTTCGAAGATCTTACGCCGATCAGCCACTGTATTCTCCGGGAAGATGAAATGGATGCTTTTCTTCTGCAAGGAGAAAGGCGATGGCTCCCCATCAGAGATGCCCACCTCGTTCATCTTCTCTGGCTCCGAGTAAGACCGCTTCTTCTGCTCTGTTGTCAGCCGCTTTCGGCCCCCAATGCGCAAGATGTGCTGTGTCTTCGCATAGTCCAGGGCGGACAGGCTGCCTTCTGTTGGGGTGATGCTGTGCCTCTCCTTCGGGGTGTGTGGAGATGGCACCATGGTCCTCATGCCCACATGGGCCGAAGCAGGCCTCTGGGTCGTCCTCTTGGGTGTGCTCCCAAAGGGGGGGCTGATGCGATGGAAGGAAGTTGCCCTCAGCACCCTGGACTGAGCATCCTTAATGCTGTTCCTGTAAGCTCTGTTAAATGGTGTGTCCAGCCGCGATCCGTGGGCATCCTGCATGTTATCCTTCCAGAGGACTTCCTTCTCAGGCTCAGCTCCCAGCTGGAATGTGCTTTTACTCCTTGGGAGCTGAGCCACCCTTACTTGTGCTTCATTTTCAGGACACAGGCCGTAGGATTCGCTGGGTCTTGCCTGCTTCACCGAAGCCACCATCTGCAGCTCTACGGGGTGCCAGTCAGCCTCCTCCAGTTTCCCATTCCTGATGGAGGGGCTGGAGACCCTGTCTGGCCCGCAGGGCAGCTGGCTGGGCTCACGGAGCTTGCTCCACATGTCCTCCAGGCTATACAGAGAGCACCTCATGCTGGAGGGCTGGCTGGTCCTGCTTGGCCCATAGTGCTGGCCAAAGCTGGGAATACCAGCACTCTGGGGCTGGTTAGTGCTTTGCTCTCGCTGCTCAAACTTGCTAACCTTCTCCAGCACCGAGCAGCGGGGCTTGCCAGCATCTGGTTTGCCACAGGGAAAGCTTTGGGTGCTGCTAGAGCTGAGCTGGCTCCTCCCGAAATCAGAGGTCTTTGGGTGCTGCAGAGAAGGGGGCTCCTCGCACTTTGGCTCAGCAGCATGGAGTTGAGTGACACTCCTGCCTCCCTCCTCCTCCTGCCTTGCAAAGGCCTGTGGGTCCACATCACTCCACTGTTTGTGCCCCCGTCCCCTGTGATCCTTCTCTTTGCTGCTGCTGCTCAAGAAGGACAGTTTGGTGCTGGAATAACTCTCACCTGGTTGCACATCTTTGACCTCAGAGCTGCTTTGCCTCCTGGAGCTATCTGGGATGTTCTGCAAGGAGGAGAAGCCATACTGCTGGGCCTTGCTGTGACACCGCTGGTGGTGAGCAGCAGCGTCTCTCTCATTTATCTTTGCATTGCCATTTTTGTCCTCCTGGGATTCAGCTGTCCAGTCCTCTTTGGACTGGTAGTGGGCTCTTCTCTCACCAGCATCCTTCAGCTGGGGCTGTGGAGCTTGAAAACTGTGTTTGGAGGTGTGTGCAGTACTTGTGGGCTCTTGGTTCCTGTGTACTCCCTCGTAAGGAGGTAACAACTCCTCCCTTCTTGAGGTGGTCAGGCAGACTTCTGGGCCTGCCATGCTAGGAGCTTTTTGCTGAAGAAGTTTTGCTGCAGCATCATGCTTTCTCTCAGCTGCTGGGGGCTGGTAGAAGATGGTCAATCTGTTTGTAGTACTTTGGCTTCCATTCTCATCAAGGCCCAGGGTGCTGCTGGCTACGTCCTTGTCGTAAGAAGCTGGAATTGGTGGAGAATACCCACTTTCTTTGGCCAGAGCTGGATAAAGCATCCCATTACTGCTTGCAGAAGGCTGGGGCACCTGGGCATAGTGCGGCTCTGGGGAAGGTACTGGGTAGACACCAGTAGGCAGCAGGGGCTGCCCCGGCTGGGCTGGCTGGGAGTAACTCTGCTTGGGCTTCATGGTGGGGCTGCTCTCTGGGCTCTTCTCCACCAAGGTGTGCAGACGCCCTTCTCCAAAGGGGGTTTTCAGCAGCGGCCCCTGGGCCAGGGTGCTGACAAGCAGAGGCCAGGTCCCTTTCTGCTGGGTTCGACCAGGCTTGTTCAGATCAAGGCCAGTGCATGAGCTGGGCCTCTCGTGATGTCTGATGGCTGCATAGCTGTCGCTGCGGGTGGGAGGCAAGGGAGGTCCTTTGGGGGGTTGGCTTTTGCTGTCCAAGGAGCCCTGGCCTGGCTGAGCCCAGGAGGGAGCTGTGTTGTGCCGGCTGAAGAGCCTGCTGTGGCCACAACCATCCAGTGAAGCCTGGGCCTCACAGCTTGGAAGCAAGGCAGAGGACTTCACCTCATACTCCTTGGAGATCCCCTGCTGGGCATCGTAGACTGTCTTGACATACCTGATGTCAGCTTGCCTCATCCTCTCCTGCGGGCTGCCTTGGGGCTGCATGCTGTCTGTGGAGCAGTACTCCTCCTTGCTGAATGGAGGAGCAGGGTACTCAGGGATGCTGGAGTTGGTGGAGAAGGAGCTGTAGGCAGAGTCTCTCTTGTTGTGGAGGTGGGAGAGCTGGTCAGTGCTGTTGCTGGACTTGGCTGGGGACAGATGACAGGGGTGGTAGCCAGGGGAGGAGTGGTCCAAGCTCTCCATGCTGCCCCGGGAGCTGTACTGGTCAGGACTTCTCCTCAGATAGCCATGCTCATAGCCAGAGAGATCGCTAGTGGAAGAGCTGGGGAAGAATAAGAGGAGAGTAAAAACTCACTGCTAGCAGAGGAGAGGCACAACAACTTATAAGTGAGCTCAGAAGCAAGATGTTTAGTTTTGAGATGAAAACCCATATTTGGGCCTTACTCCATCCCAGTTCACAAAGAGGAACTGCTTGACATTGCAACACACGGCTCTTATTTACCACAGAAGAGTGGGAAGGAAATACAGACAGTGAGACGGTGCATCACTGGAGCCAGGGAGGATCAACCCCACCCATCAAACCTATCCAGGGCACTTGCAAAGCTGAATGAGCCCTGATGCCACTGAAGAGGAGGAGAGGAGCATGAGAGGCATTCTAGGGAGAATCTAATCTCTTCCTTTTTTTCCCATTTCATTTCTTTTTATGGAGATGAAGGCTATGCCCTGGCACGCTTCCTGGAAATTCAGCTGTCCCAAGGATAGTTTGTTTGCTGTGAGAAAACTAAACTGACAAGACGGAGAAGAGATGCAAGTTGTGCATGGAGGCAAGTGGGGGTGCAACAGTAGAAGGCGTTTGAGAATGCCCCGGGAAGTCTTCACAGCCACCTCCTCACATAGGAGGACATGAGGACACCTTGGCACCTGCTCTGAGGTACATGTGTGTCAGAAGAGGACTCACTGCCTTCGAAAAGAAGGATATTCAGAAATCTTCCCATCATTGTGAAGGGAGGCGTCTTGTGCCAGCCACAGTCCCTCTTTACAGGGAAGCCAATTTCCCCTGGATAATCACTCCTCCCAGATTCAAGCAAATGCATTGATGATTTGGGATTGTAGCCCTCTGTTCCCAGGTCCACTCCCTTAGATATTGCTTTTCTCTAGTTCCCTGTGCAACTATGTGTGCTGTGCTGGCAGAGCCACAGGAAAGCATCAGAAAAGGAAAGACTGCTGTCTCATGCAAAGGGTGGCAGGACAATGCTTGGAGCTGCAAGCAGGAATAGAGAGGAGCCTGGGTGTAAGCTAGAAAGGCAAGCTCCATTTCTGCCTGCTTTGCTTCACTGAAATAAACCCAACCCTGCTCCATGTAGCAGCGGAGCTGGGGATGCACAGCAGCCTGGAAATCAAGGAGGCAGCAGGTAACACCCTCCCCAGCAAGCATCTACTGAAAAGCCTAAAGCTTCCTCCAGTTGTAGTCCAGCTACAGTCACTTCCACCTGTAGCTGGATTAATACCCACAAGCCCAAAGGACAGACAGGGAGGAGAAGGCTGCTAAGGGAGGGGAAAGGCAGGAGGAATCCTGCCTGCAAGGGAAAAAAGCAGCAGCTCTGCAGATGGATGCAAAGGAACACAGGCACAGGCAGAAAGAGATATGGCAACTCTGACAGCCTACTTGTTTAAATGCACCACTCTATTTTAGTTTCACATAAAATCTCCCTGGCAGTGCCCAGCACAGCCCTGGCCAGCTAGCCACTAGATGTTCCCCGTGCTCCTCTTCCAGCACCCAGGAGCCAGAGCTATGCTGCCAAAGGCTCTGCCAGGAGCTGCGGCTGAGAAGCAAAGCCCCTAGTTGGGAAATGAGTCTGCTCCAGCATGATCTGTGCTGAAGGCCAGAGATGAACATACATTGTTCTGCAACCATCTCCTCACTTTTTTGTTTAATGCTGTTTTCTTTTTCCTCCTCTCTGCCAAGGCTCAGTCTTGCCTGTAGAAGAAATGTGTTAATACAGTGGCTATAAGGAGAGTTTCCTGCACCTGAAACCCTTCTGCCTTTCCAGGGAAAACCCTCCAAGGGCAGAATTTAAACTTGCGCCCCCTCAGGCTGTCCCAGGGTTTACCGCCAATACATTTGGGGGCTGCTGATGGTAGCTGAGGGGTCTGTCTCCTCCCCATATTCACCACACCACATGGCCTCACAGAAACAGCCCCATCACTGGTTCCAATCTGCCATGGCCAAAACCAGAGTGGCCTTTTAACATCACTAAGGTTACTAGTTTAGTCTTTAGGGGACTGATAAACCCCTGTGCTAACTTCTTAGAGAAGCAGCCCTGCACATACAGCTATGATAGAGCTGACCCCTGCAGAAAGTGATTGCCAAAACCAGGAAATCCCTTGCTGAACTTCTCACCCGGGGAGTATTGGTGGTGCTGCACTAGTTGGCTGCTCCTGAGAGTGGCTTGGTTATGCTGACAGGCACAGATGCCCCATACCTACACCCTTTCCTTTTTTTTTTTTAAAGTAGGCTAACTTTGACTTTGGATTTTGTTTCCTTTGCTGGGAAAAAAAAACACACTGTGTTTTTACATGGGGACAGCCCACAGGATGCAGAGCAGGACTCTAGCTCCTGCAACCAGTTTCATAGAAAGCTGCACTGACATCCTGACAGTGGGTTCCCATCTTGGTAGGAAGGGGGACTTTAAAAGTAATTAATTTCCTAGCTGTTAATCACCTCATAGAACACTTAAAGGAAGAAAACATGGCCACTTTATCTGAGTAACCAAACAGGAACCAAAGCCTTCCTAACTCTAATCCTAACTACCTGGCTGTTTGTAAACCTATTAGCTCAGGTTGGATGGGGCTTTGAGAAACCTGGTCTCGTGGAAGGTGTCCCTGCCCATGGCAGGGAGTTGGAACTGCATGAGCTTTATGGTCCCTTCCAACCCAAACCATCCTGTGATTCTAGGATATAATTCTGCTTTACCTCTCTGACCAAGAAGCATAGGATCACAGCCATGTAGTGCTTACCTGGAGTGGTAGGACTGATGCCAAGGGGTGCCAAGCGTACCCTGAGATATTTGCATCATGCTGGGATTGGGCTGGTTCTCCGCAAGTTTGCTTGAATGCCAGGAATGAGGCCGGCCTAGAGTTTCACTCCGCCTAGGTGAAAGCAGAAGGATTTTGCACATCAGCAACGGGCCAGCTCTTCCATGGAAGATGAATGTAAAGTAACACCAACAGCCACGTTTAAAATTGCTCATGCTCACTTCTGTTTCACTGCTATATTCTCACCTCTTCTGGTGAATCAAGCAGTAATCATACACTGTTCCTGACATTCACACAACACCTTTCCCCCATATTTGCAAGACAAAAGGCATGGGCAGAGAAAGGCAGACAAGAGAGCTATCACCAAATGCAGGGGGTCTTCCCCTCTACCTCCACGCCAGAAGCCTCCCCCCTTGGGATGAGCCTGGGGGCCCATCCACAGGGATGAGTTTACAGGCTGGGCTGCATGTGGACTCCCACATGTGATTGTGATGGATGCTGAAGGAGTGCTTTTCTCAAAAGGTTCCCTTCACTTTCAAGTAACAGCTGGCAAAGTCATCTAAAGGATGCAATGCCATGAGGGGGTGGAAGCTGTTTTGATCCCTCCTCAGTGCTGATAAAAACGCAGGAAGGGACGTGACAACCAAGTGCCACAACGCGCGTCCTCCAGCTGTCCCCCGCAGCGTGTGTTGCCACCAAGTCTCAGGCCAGCCTCCGTCAACTCTTAGGAGGAAGAAAAGGACCGACAACCTTATTTAAAGCACATAATGGTGTAATGGAAAGTCAAAGCAGGGGATTAGCAATCAAGTACCCTGAACATGCTGCAGACTCTGCTTCCCTCCAGCCTTTGGGCTTATCCTTAATCTTCCCGCTGCTTTCCAGGGGGGATCTCTCCCCCTGCTCTAGCACTCATCTCCACAGCTCTTAACTCTCCCTGTGAGAACAAGGAGCAGCTCTAGGCCTGAGTACCACTGAAGTCCCAAATGTGACAGCCTGCAGGACAACCTTGACTACTTAGAAAGCATAAATGCAAAAGGAGGATATGACACCTCTTTAAAGTCTCTGTCGCACTGAAAGTGTCACAGTACAGCATGGACTGAAAAAGTCAGTAAACACATTAAAATGCTTTCTGCAGATGGAACCCAGATGCCAAAAGAGGACTATCCAGTACTGCCCAAGACTGAAAAAAAAATGGTACACAAAAATGTGCAAAATGAAAAATGATTGTTAGGGTCAGGTCTTCAACAAGTTAATGCCAGTACTGGCTGATGTTCTATGACATGAAAAAGCATTGGCAGAAAGTGAGAGGTAGAACCATTTCACCAGTAGTTTTTCCATACAGATTTCAGAAGCACTTCAGAAGCACAGGTCACTCTCTCATCAGCAGCTAAAGAGGAAAGAAAAAGTGACATTCTTGTCCTTTTAGTATTTGTTGTGACAGGGTTGTCTTAAGAAAAGCTGCACTGGAGGTTTAAAGAGGGCAAGCTGAACTGAGCACTGCTTTACCATTAAATGTGTAGGTGTTGTTTAGAAAGGAGCTCTTTTGTTAAGTTCCTTGCCCAGATAAACAAGGAAGCTGAACACTCCCGCCTGGGATGTTGACGAACTGTTAAGAATAAGCCACATTCTTGCCTTTTCCATTGCAGAGATTTAAGGACTGTCTCTACTTATCCTTTGATTTGATCAGCAAAAAGCTGCAGGGAGCTGCGTAGCCAGTCTTCTGAGCCACAAGTATTTTGAACCCTTTTGGTCAATATCCTTGTAAAAATACAACACATGGACAGCGAAGCTGTGAATTTCAGTCAGAAGATATGCCATACCTGCTCCATGTGGGATAACCTTGCCTTGTTTCCACACCTACTTGATCCTGGAAGCGTGGATTAAGGGTAACTGAGTATTAGCTGAGCTTAAGCCAAGAGAGGAAGCACTGCAGTACACATGATCTCCAGCTCATGTTGTAGACTCTCGCAGGGCATCTCCAGGATGGAAATATGTGGGGGTTTTGTCCAAATATGTGCACTGAAAGGCAGAGAACGCTGGGCCTGATCCTCTCTCCACTGAATCAACCGAAAGACTCTCCTTGCAGCTCTGAGGGTGTAAAAGCAAGGCACAGCTGATACTGCCATTGCCTGTGGGGGGTTGTTCATGGAATGCCAAGATGCTCCTAGTTTCAGCCTTCTGTAGCACCTGAAAATAGCACCTTGCTTCACCCTACTTCCTTCGGACTGGTTTGGGTTGGAAGACACCTTAAAGTTCATGCAGTTCCACAGGCAGGGACAACTTCCACTAGACCAGGTTGCTCCAAGCCCCGTCCAACCTGGCCTTGAACACTGCCAGGGATGGGGCAGCCACAGCTTCTCTGGGCAACCTGTGCCAGCACCTCACCACCCTCACAGTGAAGAACTTCTTCCTAATGTCTAATCTAAATCTCCCCTCTTTCTTTGTAATTATTATTGCCTAATCAGGGAAAAGGACTGGAACTGGTATGCAGTAAGACAGTAAGCACCACAGTGCTCACTCCACAGTGTTCTCTAAAGGACAACAGCCACCTCTTATTACAGATCGAAGCGGAGCTGAACATGGTTAATCTGCCAGTTCTGCAACTGCTTTTGGTTACACTTGGTTTACTGCAGAGCACAACTTAGCAAGCAATAAAAACCGGAGCAAGATTAAACTCAAAAGAGTTTAACCAAGTGGGGCAGAACCATTTTTGTAAAGCCCACAACATGAGATCCTGATTCATCCGAGACAAACTGGCTGAGTGACAAAGCTTGCAAATTCCTGACTTGAGTGAAGACAAAATAAATCACTAGATCTTTAAGTGGTATAAATTTGGCGTGGCTCAGCTGCCTTCAACAAAACCAGGAGCAACAGCTCACACTCTGCTCCAGGCAGTTGTAGGATTTCAAAATGCATAACTGTAATAATAATAATAACAACAGTGATAATAACAACAACAAAAATAACAAAAAATACCTCATCCCCTTATCCTTCATACTAGTTCCTCAAGAGCTGCACCTGCACCATACTTGCAAAAGCATCTGGACAATCTTAGTACTAAAAAATTCTCCACTTCAGATAAAGGAGAAAGTGATCCCTCTGTTGTAAATGCCAAAGCTGGAAAAGAGACTCCTGGTTCCTCATGGACACCTCCAGTGATCAGATAACCTGGGCATCACAACAAATGCCTTGGAGCAAAGACACCCAGAGAAGTCAGAGGTCCTTGGTGCAGTGCTGGCATCTGAATAGGCTCCACAGCAGCTCTAACACTGATTACCCACCAGATACTGCCCAATTCACCATGTAAACTGGAAAAAGGGGAAAAGAATAGTCTTTACTCTTGTCCAGCTGCTGTTATCTGGGTGCTCCTTATTGCTATACGAGTCACAGCCTTTTCAGACAGAAACGTGACTGGCACATTAGCAGTCTCCTTTAACACAGTCTGGCAGAGGCTTATTGCCATCTGGGCTGCAAGAACCATACTGACATTCCTGAGGCTCTTTACCAATAATAGCTGTGTAGCTAGTGCTTATTGGGAAAAGCCGTGTTCTTCACTGTAATCTCTAGACTATTTTAATGCTTCATACGCAAAACAGTGATGGAACTTTATAAAGATACTTTGTTACTAACTCTACAAATGAATCAGCATCTACAGAACAGCCACCCAAAGCTTTCTTCACAGTGTAACTGAAAGACTGATCTAACTTTTTTCCAAGGTTACAAACTAAAACCATCCAAAGCCATACTTGCTCTGTAGAGCAGACATAGCATGAGAGTATCAAGCAAGCTGCTGAAGGTAGAAGAGAAGGGTTTCACAAAGAAAGCACCTTCCCTTAGGAAACAAAGACTGAATTTTATCCTCACAGATAATAATAGTTGTAACTCACCCTTTTAGAAAGCTAATGAGCACAAGTCAGGGAGGGGTTGTTGTGGCTGATCAATTAACAAAACAGAGTCATCAATGCCCCAGTAAACAGACCTATTTCTACTGCGACACACCCACTCTTGTGAAGAGTTTTCATCAGTCTCACGTTGGCCAAACACATAATTTGAGATGGCTGAACAGAGATCATTTGTGAACAGTTCTTCTTCTACCACTGACCGGGTGCTCATTCTCCTCTGTCCCAGCAAGCTTCAAAAACCTCTTCAGCAGAGATAGGGAACACTAAAGATAAAGCCTTTCAAGAAAAACATCTCTCCCCGAGGAGAAGAATCGACCTGTGGATCCAGGCAGGAGCAGTGGTCACTGGGACACATTCTCCATGACCTGCAGGGACGGGTTTGAATAGCTGCTGGTGTTAACATGCCCAAGAAAGATGGGAAAACTTAGAGAACTAAGGCTGAGAGGGTCACTGTGCCATCGCAGACAAGTGCAATCCCTGTGGATGTGCTTCCCCCCCCAGCAGCCACATGGCCTAGGATCCTGTGTGAGAGATTGGTGGGGCTGGTAGGGATGGCCTGGCCCATTCATCTGGGAGGTAGGAAGGAAGGGTGTCCTGCAGCAGACACCCTCCTCCTGTAGAAGAGGAGAAATACTTGGATGCAAGTGCAAAGTTTGTGCCTTTTGGATCTGATCCCAGGTACTGAGTAACAAGAAAGAAAAACAAAAAGGCAGCTGCCCATCCCTATCACATCATCCTCGTGGTGGTAAAGACTTCAAGCTGGTGATACTTCTAAACTAAAAAGTTACTAATAAGTAACTAACGAGTTACACTAATAACAAGTGGCAGAGGTACAGAGCAGTACCCCCCTGCACGGTACAGTAGATTCTTTCTACACAGAGAGGCACTGATCACAGCAATTCATGTGTAAGCTCCCAAGGTGGTGGTGTACCTCCATCAACAGAAAGCAGAAACAACAATCTGAATTTTCACCTGTCTCCAAGATGTTCAGGGATACGTTCTACAGGCATCCTAACATGATGCTGCAGTCCCTGTGCCTGGCTATTAAGCAGGAGATGAAAGAAAAACTAAAGCACTGAGAAGCCTATTAGGATTTCTACAGAGCAAGGCCACAATCTACTCAAAGCAATGCCGCTCTTAATTAACGTTCAGTCATGGTTCTAAAAATAAGCATAACAGATGAGGCGAATTTGAAAGAAGTTAGACTACAACGGCTTCAGCTTGGTGTGTCTTTCACTGGATCTCCCTTTTTAGGCTCAACTGAGCCCTTCTGGTAAGTTCTGGGGCAGGAGACATCTGGAGTGAGCTGTCCCGTTAAATTTTTGACTAAAAAAAAAAGGAGGATGCTTTAGAAAGTCCTGAACTATATGAAATGATATCTCATGTCATGCATCCTGGGCAAGAGTGTCTCCTCACCCATACAGAAAAGGGAGAGTCTCCTCCCCCAAAATCCTATTTATGCTCAGGTTAAAACCTCCTCACTTCAGAAGATTTAGGTGAAATGTGTGAATGTCCTCATACCAAGAAACAACCTTCTTTTCCACAGTATGTTAATCTCTGCAACTTCTAAAGGACAACTGCCCACCCAGGAAATCCCTTCAGAGTATCTCACTGATTTTAGCAGTCTCAGCCTTAAACTAAGAAAAAAAAAATGATAGAAATTTGATAAAAATACCCCAGCTGAGCTCAGGGCTCTACCCAAGGCACGTGTGGCCCCATTTCTCTCTCCAGCCCCTTTCCCAGTGGCAGAGGCAGATGTCATGCCTGCGTGTTGTTTCCAGTTGACCTGTCAGATGCTATTTTCTCTTTTCTCAAAGACAAGCATTACTTGGATGTCTGTGTTGCATCAGGCCCCGAGTGCCACATCAGAGTTGGGAGACAGGTACCAGCCTCCCTGATGTCCCTCAGATTTCCTACCACTATTGCCAAGTCTTTAGAAGAAACTCCCCACCATACCCCTGGGAAGAAAAGCCCTGTGAGAAAGCAGAGATGACAGCCACATATCTGGATGCACATACAAATTTTTTCCTACTGTTTTTCTCAACTCCACATGCAGGAAACAGCCTGTTTCTCATCCTCCTTTTTTTCGCCCCACTCTCCCCAAAAGCAGGCAGAGAGAAATGGTGCAGAAAGATTATTTTGTGGATGGGAGTGACAAAGGGCACAGCAGCTTCCACCATGCTGCCTCTGGTAAGGGACAAGGTGTAGATGGCTGAGGGTGCGTTAAAGCACAGCAAGTGCTGCAGCAAAATTTGCCAGAGTTGACAGAAGACCAAAATTGGCTTTTTTTGAAAGAAATGCTCTCCACCCCGGGCTGCAGAAGGAATTGCTGAGATCACTCAGAGCTGATGGCAGCTGTGAGAACGGTCACTCCTTAGTTGAACTTAGGAACAGTCAAAC
The DNA here is from genome assembly GCF_000696875.1 of Nestor notabilis. NCBI lineage: Eukaryota > Metazoa > Chordata > Aves > Psittaciformes > Psittacidae > Nestor > Nestor notabilis. Next base: position 53,422 of record NW_009914788.1, read on the forward strand.
ATTGCAATTAATGGTTATTGGTCTTGCACATCACACTTTTGGGTTATCACATTTCTTTGGTTGTCTTATCCAAGAAAGGGGCTGTCCTGGGTTCAGCTA
>NW_009914789.1:0-1499 GCF_000696875.1 Nestor notabilis
GTGTGGGGCTGTGGGTGTCTGCCTGAAGCGTGCCCGGCTCCAGGAATGATACCCTGCTTATGGAAAAGGGCTGGTGTTATTTCCTCCTTGATGTTGCGGTGTAAGCATGTAGCCTTTCTCCACAGAGTGGAGTCTCCAGCAAAGCTATCCTTGGCTGTTTCCAATACATGTTTAGTTTCCTGTTGTAGCAAGGCACGTGTCATCCATCACTTTAACAAGCAGTTGAAATCATCATGGTGAGTTTGGAGTTATATTTTCCCTCCTCTAAGAGAGCATCATGCAGGCTTCCTCAAAGAGCATAGAATAGTTTGGGTTGGAAGAGACCTTCAAAGGTCATCTAGTCCAACCCTCAAGAATGAGTGGATGGGAAAAAAAGAAGAAACAAGTTAACAAACCTTTGCTTTTCAGCAGATTGCCTGAAGTTAGAAATGTCCCTGTTCAGGTGATGGTCTTTTAGTACCAATCATTTGCATACTGATCTCTGCCTCTCTTCAAGTGTTTAGAGGTCATCTTTTAAGACACTGTTTTAGCCTACTTGATTCTACGCATATGATTTAAAAGAAGAGACATTTTGGTGAAGATGTGGCTACATGTTCTCTCTCCTCATCCACCAGTCTGTGCCAGAATTGTTCTTCCATTGAAGCATTCTCTTGCAGATCAATTAGTCCATCCACACAAAGTCTTCCAGGACCTACAGCCTCTGTGTTTGTGTTCATGGACCTGCTTATCTAATAGCCCAAGGGTGCTGAGCTCAGTCAGGGTCCATTGCTCCATTACAGGTACCTGGGAAACTGGCAGGAATTGCTGTAGCGGGCAGAGGTGGTGCATTGCCCTTCTCTGAAAACAAACAACGCTGATGGTTACCGATGCTGGCTCCACGGACAAAACTCCCCTTGAGTTCAGCAGAGATAAGCCCATAAGCACAATGGTTTGGTTCACTGTGTCATGGCATGTAGTGGAATATACTGCAATGGGTGGAGGGAAATACGTTTTGATGGTGAAGTCATTCAGTCTAAGCAACATGAGAAAATTACACTTACAAGAGTAACAGGAACAAAACCACAATGGAGAAAGAGCACACAGGACTCGTGAATATACATCTATAGATGGTATTAGGGTATGTCAGACCTCTTCTTGAAAGTGTTTGCTGAAAGTCAGCAGAAGCAACTGTCTCTATTTTGACTGTAAACACTTTACAGCAGGTAATTTTCAAAGGGTTTCACCAGCATGTAGGACACCGCACTCCTAATCCATTCCACTTGGGCCATTAAGTAACAGCATTACAATTCCACTTTGGATTTCCCTCTGGGCACATTCAAAACCAGCTGGAGATAAAAATACCTTTGTGGAGCTCTTGCTTTTCTGACATCCTCTCCATTCCTCTTGGCATGTTTCAGCTCCTCACCAAGGATGTGAAGCAGCGGCTAGGATGTCAAGGGGAAGGTGCAGCAGAAGTGAAGAAGCACCCCTTTTTCAAGAGCATGAATTTCAAGCGGTTA
>NW_009914789.1:1530-29701 GCF_000696875.1 Nestor notabilis
GTCCCTGATGTAAGTACGACAGGAGGAACCCGCAATGGCCTCTTTCAAAAGATTTGTTTCTAAAATATGTTCTCTCTCTTAGAGCTGTCATCACTCTTTGCATGGGTAGCTGCCCTGGGAAGATGTGATAAGTGGTAGGACAGTCTAGGAGGAAGAGAAGAGCTGATCTGTAGACGTGTATACATGGTGGTAACCTGGGACTTGATTCATTCCCACTCACTTTACCACAGTCTTCCTGTGTGACACTGGAGACACCATTTAATCTGTTCATGCCTCAGTTCCCAAACTTTAAACTGGGAACTTCTGTGTTCCCATATCCATGGTAATAATGTGAGGACCAGGTGGTGCTTGGAACAACCATCAACAAAAGCCACATGTGTGCATACAGATGGGTATATATGCCAAGGTGAAGCTAGAATTACAAACTCCAAAGCTCTCTGGAACTGAGGAATGGACTGGGTCATCATAAAAACAGGCATTGGTTACAGAGGGTCTGAGCCAGGTTCAGATATCAAGTGTCACCTCAAGCAGAGGAGGTAACTTGGACTTGAGACAGCATTTTGAACTTGTTAGTGTTCATGGGGCATGGAAGCCAACACTGGGTCCTTACTCACACCCAACTTGCACATACTGAAAGTCTTCGTCACATTGGCAATAACAAAACTTTTTCCACCCTTTTGTGGTGTCAGTCTCTACCCCGGTGCAGAGTTATCTGATTATTTTCCCCCTGCAGGGCTCTCTTTCTGGCTAGATCTTCTATCCTTAAAGTTCCCATATGGTTCTAAGTAAACACTGCCATTTTAACATATTAAAGCAAGTATCATCTTGGCAGCTCTCATTCACGTTGCTGCAAACTCAACCAAACCAAAGTGGTTTGAACGCTACAAAAGTTTACTTTAGCTGCTCTGGTTTTGCTTTACGTTTTACTATGCGGCCTAGTTATTCCTGCCAATTAGCCCGTGGTGTTATGACCTGCTTTAGTGGGAAGAAATAGGAGACAAGCTACTATTTCTTTCTGATGTAGAAAATGAGAAAATTCTGGGCTCGAATTTGGGATCTGCCAGAGTGTATTAAAAGCTTAACTGTGGCATGTAAGGCCCAGGAGGCACCTCTGATAGACATATTTACTAAAGCAGAGGCACATAAATTTTTATGGATATTTATTGGGAACTGAAGAGCTGCTCCTAATTTAATTTATTTGGCACTTCATCCATAGATTTCCAAGTCTTTACTGAAGTCAGCTGAATCACCCCAAGCTATATAGCCAATGGCAAGGGTTGTAATCCAACCCACGGATCTCCATCCTCTTCTACACTGCTCTTTCCCCACAAATATGTTGTGGATTGCAGCCGTCAGGAATGCAGAGGGATGCAGCCTCCAGCAAATAGGACTTCCATCAGGAATTAGCTTGATTTGGTCACACTGCTCAGATCTAGATAAAACACTGCATGGTTGGACCCCTGGGCTGCGCAGTCAATGCCATATGTAGACAGTAGGATTCAATATGTGTTTGAGTTCATCAGGTCAAACTAGTCCCACAAGCCACCCCTAGATTACTCCTGCACACCAAAGGATAACTGTGTTGTTGATGGGAACTCTCTAGGCATGCAGATGACCACACTAACTATGACAGGTAGCCAGTGATGACTATTTCTGCCTTCTGTGGCTGACTGCTGGGAAAGGAGCTAAAAGCAGCATCGTTGCGAAGAGTCTGGTCTCTGTCATCACAGATAATTAAGTAGTTTAAAAAGGCAAAGCCATTTGAGTATTTCTTTGAAGAAATGCAGCCAAGGTGAAGGAGTTAATAGAGGTGATTCTGGACAGCCTCCAGCAGCTGAGCTATTAATGAAAACAATGGAAAAATGCCAAACCTCTTCTGTTTTCTTTAGCAATTAGTATACATTCCTTTAAACTTTTAAGCTGCAGACTCCACAGCTATCTGAGCAGAAGGAGCACTTCTATTTGAGGTCCCTTTTCACAGCTGTCTCCCGCGTGTCACTCACTAGCATACTGCTTTCCTGTCTCTAGTCTTCAATAGGGAGGGAACTGACTAGTAGAAAAGGCTACTACTACTAGAAAAGAAGGATTTGATTTTTGTTTTCTTGCTCGTTCTATCCTTTTCCCTCACCTCTTAACCATATGCTACATGGATGAGTAAAACCCACTTCAGCTGCACTGATGCTTTAAGAATTTCAAATGGGAAGCTTAACATGCTTAAAGCAAAGTCAGCCTTTGATGGAAACCATGCAGGCAGAGCGAGTCTAGAGAAGCAGATCACAGATAGTCACTTGTTGTTTGGCATTCTCACTTGACTGAATCTGTGAATGAAAACACATGGTCAGACTCAGAAATATCTTTTCTCTTGCTGTCTTTCTGTGTTTTCTCTTTCTGCTGAGATAGCCCAGAGCAGTATACTGCAAGGATGTGTTAGACATCGAGCAATTCTCCACAGTGAAAGGAGTTAACCTGGACCAAACAGATGATGATTTCTATTCCAAGTTTTCCACAGGATCAGTGTCTATTCCATGGCAAAATGAGGTAAGGATGTATCATAGTAAAATTACACCAGTAAAACCCCTGACACAGATGGTTTAAGAGGAGCTGTATATTTCCAGTAATATATAGCTACTGGATAACTTGCCAGACTCTAATGCTTTCATAAGTTACAAATGGCCTCTTTCAAGATCTGTAGTATACCACAGATGGCTGGTTCAGGTGACTGCATCTGTAGGCTCTGCATATTTGTGTAAATTGGCAAGGATCCTACTGTACTTCCTTCTCCTGGGTTTCTACAGAGGTGTTCCAACACAGCTCTCAGGAACTTCTGTGGGCTGGCTGGAAGTCCTAATGGAAGGCTTCAACACTGGTGATCCTGATCTCACCCTTTGTCTTGTATCTGCAGCGCATCCCAGCTGCAGCAATTGGCTCTGGACCTTCAACTGCTCCGGGGTTTCCAGATCTGGGTCTTTGTTTCTGTTTGATATCAAAACACAACCAACAGTCGATTTCACAAGCCACCTCTGGATCAAACAGCAGATCCACTTAGGCAGAGGGGTGCTAATAGCTGGGATTTTGTGAGTGTGCCTGTCTTTACCCAGTGTTCTCAGGCCTGAAGAAAAGAACAGAAAGCTTTATGAGGCAGCTTCTAAGAAGGCTGGTGTGCAAACATGCACAAAGCAGACTTAGCCTCTCTTTTTCATACATCCTATTTGTCTTCTATAGCCAAGAGCAGGAATTCAGCTGTTAACTCCCCTAACATATTGCTGGAGCTGCTGGTCCTGATGCTGACTTTGAACAACCCAGCCCTACTGGAATATATTTAATGCAGATGTATAATTTCTTTTTTTCTTTCTTATTCTATCCTGCTAGATGATAGAAACAGAGTGTTTCAAAGAACTGAATGTGTTTGGACCAAATGGTACTATTTCACCAGACCTAAACAAAAGCTACCCCCCAGAGCCACCCAAGAAAGGATTGCTACAGAGAATATTTAAACGACAGGTGAGATCTTTCATGGCTAAGACATGGAAAATCCCATAGATGCCAAGTTCACAGCCATGTTCTAGTGGTACTTTACACTACGTATCCCAGATTTCCCATCTACCTGTTGGGGTTTTTTTTTGCCAGCAGAAGTTCCACTATTGCTCATGAGCTTTGTTTCCAGCAGTTGAGAACTTCTTACCCAACCTATTTTTCAGCCATGTGCTGAAATGCCTTTTGAAATGGTTATATGGTTTTAATAAGTTCTTTATGAAAGTCCTTGATTTGTGTTTTTAAAGAAAAGACAGGTTTTGAGTGCAGTAGTCTCAAGACACGAGAGCAGACTGAATACTAGATGATGTACAGCTTCCATGAGGCACCATGGCTCCACTAGCAAATCTAAGTAACATTCTCAGACCAGTCTGTTTCTGTAGGGTTAAAACCATACCTGAGCATTGGCAGGTGTCCTCTGTATTAGTCAGAGTTAGCAGGTCCTGATGTTTTGCAGTGAATTGATTTGACTCCTGGAGCTCTAGTGAGTCTTCTTTGCTGGATTCCTCAAGAACTGCCATGGTCCTCCTGACCTAGAGAGAATATGGGTAAGAAAGTGAAGAATATTTTACATCTAAAGATCTTCAAACAAAAATCTTGCAGTCCAGTCAGTACGTTACCGCCGTAAAATGCAGAGTGTTGGACTGAAAGAAAGCATGGCATATTTGGGGAATCTAACTATCATTGTCTTCCTCTTTCTACAGCATCAGAATAATTCAAAGAGTTCTTCAAATTCAAAGGCCAGTTTAAATCACCACATAAATTCAAATCACGTAAGTTCAAACTCCACTGGAAGCAGCTAGTTCCAGTTCAGTTCTACGAAACAACATGTTGCATCCTTCCACTATAATCTATGGCGCTTCTATGGATGAGAGAGCCTCCACCATTGAGTGAAAATAAAAAGAATCTCCCCAAAAGGAGATTTTCTATCCATTCCTTCCAGTGGAGCCTCGCATTTTAAGAAGAATTTTCCACTCAGGTCTGTTTTTGGAGGTGGCACTCAAGACTGTGTGAATCAAATTTGTCTCTTTAGAACATTGCAATAGAAATTCAATGAACATGACTACTTGCACGTATTTAACTAGCATCATACTAGAACTGAATTTTGTCTTTATTATTTTTAAAGGAAAGTTTTGTAAATTTCTCTATTGTCTCAGTTTACATTTTGTACATTTGTATTTAAATGAAAGTCAGACTTTGGAGGTGTATATTTTCCAAGCAGCAGCTGTAAAGCCATGTGTTTTAAGACATTTTTTTAAGAGAAAAAGAAAAAACCAACAATGTGACTCGAGACTTCCAGAGCCTCAAACAAGAAATCATTCTTTTTAGTAATTCTAGAGAATTATTCATAAATCACTTTATCAGACTGGGGTTTATTGACATGCATTTGTATGGAACAGTTTATTCTTAATTATTTTGCATCTGTATATTTGGTTTACAGCAACACTGCATACATTTCTCCTCTTCATTAGTTTGTAACGTCTCGCATTAAATGCTGAAAGACAAGATTTTGATGCATTCAAGAATGCTACTTGCTATGCCTAAGGTTTGGGATGTCATGGGACCAGCACAGCTGAGATTTTCACTTCCTTATGTTGTTAGCTCATCAGAAACTGTTTCGTTAGAAAGGGAAGCCTATTTTAAGCCCTTGTGCTTCACTAGTTTTTGTGCTGTTTCTAATCACAGCACGAACAAAACTGAGTGAGAGGCGACCAGGAAAGCAAATGACCATTTGTTTTTCAAGGACTTGGAATCTGCACCTGCTGAAATGAGAGCAAAACTTAAGTGTTCCCCATGCTGCAGTCAAAAGGCCACGACTTCTCCACAGATGCTCATATCAAAGAGGTAGCAAGAGAGAAATCCAGTAGTCTGGTTTGTTCTGACCAAGAGATTCATGACAGCTTTCTAGAGCTGTGGAGGTTCACAGTGGGATCTGATCTGCTTTTGAGCAGTAGCAGAACCTATAGGTTGCATCTGCACTGCCATGTTCATGCCAAACACACCGTGGCTTGTCCCCTCAGTTAGGTTACCAACTCAATTGAATAAAATGTCAGTCATGAAATAATACCCCCCACTTTTGATTCCGTCATTCTTTGTCCAGGATCTTCTAACCATTGATGAAAACATTGTTCCCACTAATATAAACAGGGTCAGGCAGGATCAGTAGCAGCACCTCGGGCATCAGAATCATTCTCGTCTCAAGTATGTCACTATCTATAGTTGATAAGTACACCAGATCAGAAATATGGTTACTTCCCTTCAACAGGAATTGGAAAACCTTTGTCCCCCCAAGTGCAGACAGGATCTCTATAGACCAACATCTTCTGTAAAACTTGTTGGCTCACTGTGCTCTTTAAATGTAGTCTAGAGTATACTGATCATTCTACACCTTTGGGTCATCAGGAACATCCAAAGATCAGCTTGGTGTGTCTAAAACCCTTTTAGCTATCAGGGCAGCTATCCCAGGGTACAAGGAAGCACTGTTCCAGTGGAAGTTTTAATAGCCAAAAGTCATTAGACTGCCATGTATATGTTCTAACTGGCCAATGGAGAGGGGGAAAAAAGGTGCAGGTTAGTAGTGGCAAATCTCTGAGTGAGAAAGACACAGGAATTCCATGCTAAAACTGCTTGAGGTCATGAGGGAGAGAGACAGAACAGGGACAGGATTTACATTACACAGCTGACAGAGAAAAGTCGAGAAAGGGAGATGAGGCTTTGGTACCTTTATCAGGAGTAAAGTAAGTTAAGGTGCAAGTCCATGTCATTTCAAAAGCTTCCAGTTTTCCTGGTCCTTAGTAGCCATGTAGTGAAGCTGTGTAAGTAAGTGTGCCACAGTATCACCAAGAAGTTGTTGTTCCTCTTTTTACTTCAGGTCATTGTGGTCCAGAAATTGTTTTCCCTGTATTGGTGGTGCTCAGGGAGAGCTTCAGCCACTCTCCCATCTCAGATGATGGCATTGCAGATCTTATGGATGATGCAAGATTTTAGAGGCACAGTAATAGATGAGAATATGGAGCAATTTTATCTCTCTGTGTCAGCTATAAACTTAATCTATAATGGTTTCAGCTTCCTGACAGGTAGGGAATGAAATATTGTAGAGGTGAAAGCCACTGTGCACAGATAGGGCTAATACCTCCAGTTCTGTTCTCGTGGTCTGACGTAAAGCTACGTAAGTCAACAGGAATCTGATCAGTCACTTGAGCACTCTCTGGTTGAAGACATACTTGCTCTGGGAGGTTTTCACAGGCCTTCTTCAGTGACATGTGAGATTTCACCTGATTTCAAGAAATGTAAGTGAGAAGTGGAGTAACAGATCTTAGCCAGACAACGCATGTGTATCAGTGTACCTGGAACAAGACACATGTCTTAGTTCTTCTTAGAGCTGCAGATGTGTTGCAATTCCAATCTGTTTCTCTCACTTTAAGACATCACCTTCTACTATCAGTATGATATACACTATGATCTCTTACCCTCCGCTGATTTCATCCTTTACACTGATGCTAAGGGATGAGGGTGCTGGATGGGGGTTATAGTGAAAGACTAAGCTCTGTTTTCCACTACTGCTTTGCAGCAACAGACAAGCATATTCCCCACCAGAAAAACATGGCTAAAAATATATACCTACTGCCATGAGGAAGGAAAGATGGTTGGGGGAAGGCATTAACATTTCATTGGATAAATCTGATAAAACTGCAGCTACTGGCCCAATCGCCTGCGTGTAACCAATTTAGTGTAAGAAGATGAAATTTTCTTTACCATCTCCCACTTGGGAAATAAAATCCTAACAACAACAAACCCTTTACTGAAAGCTAGTGAACTAATTGCAAACATTGATTGCAGATGGCCTTATAACTCTTAGATGCTGTCAGCCTTAACTAGCGGTGGATGACTTCTTTATGACAACAGTGAATGATAGCGTATGTGCCTTCTCCTGCTCTCCTTTCAGCTGGGATAGTTCCTCACTCAGCACCTCTAGGGCTCTAGCAGTTGAGATGCAAAGTCCTTGAATGATGACAACTGCATTCGTTGGGTCCTGACACTTGGAGGACGTTATGCTAGGGTCGGATATCCTGAATCCTCAAGATGGAAGAAGGATGCTTATGTGCACCTGAAGTGTCGAGCCTGGGATGAAGTCCCTCTGGATCCCAGGCCCTTGGGAGCAGTGAGAGTGAGGGGAGAGACAGAAAACAAGACCAGTTGAGGGAGATTTCGTGCTGCATCCGTAATGTGTTGCTGTCCTGTCTGAAAAACAGTATTATGATGCTGCGGCAACAGAACCATTGTACTCTTTCAGTCTCCAAGCCCTGAAAGATTCAGTCAATATCATACAACACTAGCGATAATGAGCAGTCCCAGGAATCTTCTAGTCACAATTTGTCTACAACAACAAAACCCATAGAATTTTCTTTTTTATTGCTTCTTTCTCTCTTTTTTTTCACTATTAGTCAGCTCACTTTGCCCTCAAGACTGGCGTAGGACCTCAGTCCTCTCCCTTCCACTGTGTGACCAGGCACAATCTGAGCCCAGAACTCAGGGCTGAAGCCCTGCACAACCAAACTTCCACAGACACTTGGCATTTGGCTCTGTGGAGCCAAATGTAGAAGACGCTGGGAGCCATGAGTGTTCAGGGACTTTGAGAGAAAACACCGTATAGTTTCATAATATGACCTTGGAGAGCATTCGGGATTTCTAGTATTCTGATTCCAAGTGAATAGTTTCTGAGATGGGTTTGCACATAACAAAGGAGCAGAAAGGAGTAATTCTTTAATAGCTATCCAGACTCATTCATTTTCGATATCTCCTTTCCAATTACAATACAAATTCTTTCCAAAAAATGCTTATGTTCTGATCTGGTTGCTTGTTTTAAATAAACAGATGAGCAACACTTCACTCTTTCTAAGAATCAGAAATCTTCTGCAATCTGATCCTGAGCTGTGCGAGCATGGGTTTTGCATCTAAATTGTTACTGAGTGGTCTGGTGAACACTAATTAGCTAACAGGCTGTGATGATTCAGATGTTTGGTATTCGTTTTTCTACAGTGTCTCAAGGTTCACTTAAGTCTTGTAGCATTTTTTCCTCTCTGTGTATGGATGAGAGACTTTTTTAAACAAAGGGATAATGAAGGGAAAAATAACAAACTCTGACGTGCACACTTTTGACCTGGATTAGCTAAAAAGAGATTTCTTTTACAAGAACGGCCATGACTCAGATGTTGTTTCTGAACAAAACCCTCCTTGTGAAGCTCAGAAAGGTGTGAAGATAATCAAACCAAACAGGTCCTGAAGATCAAACTGAGCTTTAGGGAGCTGCAGAATTCAATATCACAGCATTCATCTGGCCCTGCTGATTAGGGTTGAACAGTAACTGGCAGTTCAGGGACAGTACCAGCTATCTGTAAAAAACAGTGTGATACCATCTCAATTTGCAGTCATCACCTGCCCCAGAAACTACAGCCAAGAGTGCCATCAGCAGCTGGAAATCAAACTTGGCTGACCCAGTAAAACATCTGATTTGAAGATACTGATTCTTAACGTCATTCAACCAGACCTCAAGATCCAGCTTGCATCCTTTGCTTCAGCTGTCAAAGCCTCATGTTTCAAATCCAGTTGCTGTTGATCTTTTTCAGTAGAGATGCCTCAGCTAAAAAGACAACCAGGAAACCAATCTGTAATACCAATAAAACCATGGGCAGGACAAGGAAGACAAGCTGTGAGTTCTGAAGGACATTGTGAAACTACCATAATGTATGTATCATCAGGAGCAGTTGTTATCTGTCCAGTGATAGTTGTTATCACACATTGATGCACATTCTTCCGTGGTCCATCATACGTTGCTCACAGGCTTTTTTGAGTAACCTAGAAATTGCACACACAAAGTCATGTTAAGTGTAGGGTCTGGCCCATGGCTCAAAGACAGCACTGTCTCTATGAAGGTCAGATGGAACAGTTTGAGCAGGCAGGTAGGTATTTACTTGCCCTGCATGAATAGCCATCGCACAGGTCTCTGTTCCCATGTATCTGAGCCTCAGCCAGAATTCCCTATGTAGGCTTTTCTGGAAGAGCAATAAATGCACACTGTTCTAGCACAGCTGCTGCTTCTTTCAGACATCCATGGAACAGGTGCCCGCAGGACCTGACTTCATTGTGGACAAGATATGGGTGTTTTAACCTCTGCTCCAGTTAGTTGTGATTTTTTCCTGATTTGTATTTGTAATACTCACTTTTACAGTCTCTCAGTGAAGAGGAGATCATTCATCAGGCATTTCCGGGCATCTCCCATACAATCTTTGGAAAGACTGGACTTTGATAGAACATCCTTGGGTTAGTCAGGTCCTTGGGATGTAGATCATCTTCCTTCATTTGTGTAGCATGAAGCACAAAGTAGCCTGCAGAAGCTCCAAACTTAAAGGCTCTCCTGCCTAAGGATGGTCCTAGTCTGTCTCAGGCTGTCGGGAAGTACATTTGGCAATGAAGTTCGGGAGAACAAGTATGTTCAGTGGCTCCATGGAAGACAGAAGATTCTAGAGTTGTCTATCTTAAGCCTTTCACAAATATGACCTGCAGTTTAAAATACTACTGATTATTCAAAGTAAGAATAATAATGACCAACACCCTCATGCTAAAGCTGAAAGTCTGCATGAGCTTAAAACAATTCTTCTCTTTTGTGTGCTGGGCAGGACACAGTCTCTTCTATACTAAATAGCATTGCAGTGCTGGCTGGTCATAACTTTCTGTCCTTAACTGCGAAAAGAAAAGAGAAATAAATTGGCTCAGAGAATTTTGCAAGTTATTTTCTTTAGGGAAACCACCAAAGAAGGCAAAAGCCAACAATATGCTACAGTATTACACGCTCACCTCCCCCAAACGTCTCTGAAAATACAAATACAAGCTGCTGCAGTTGGATCAGCTAAGCCAGTGTACTGACAAATGGGCTTATGAAACAGTTTGAAACAGATTGCTGCCTATTCACTAAAATGAGTATTACTGCTGGCACATATGTATTCTCCTTGGTTTACGTACTGGAGCCAGAAGTGGTGGTTTGTATTCCTATTCTGCCCATGTTTTTCTTCACTGCTCTGGGCAAACCTCTGTGCAATTTTGTTTTCCCATTGTTAAACACGAACGGATGCTCTCTGTCCATCAATAGAAAGCACTTTGGAGTCTGTGCATAAAACAGATCAATATCAACTCTTTGTATTATTATTTGAGTGAAATAGGCTTAATATAGCTGCTCTTATTTACATGACTAGGGAGATGACTTGCAAATTCGGCTCTTTTTTATCATTGGTTTGTCTTAGTTCCTTAGAGATACTGAAACAGAATGCACTGCCTTCTGTATGACATCTCCAACGGAAGATGAAGTGACAGTGCAAATGTTAAAGTATTCGTTTCTAACTCAAGAGCTAGCTAGTAATCGTGGCATTCACACAAGCACCTCCTCTTTTTTTGTATTGGAAATCAATAGTTATGAGGAAGGGAACAAAATAACATTGATTTGGCCAGGCCTGCGAACACATCCCTAGGAACCCATTAAGTGAAATGCTGTGTGAAGTCACAAAGATGCATCCATGGCAAACCTTGGGTCAATTCGCTACTGCCCAGATATGGAAACAAAAGAGGCAGCCACATGCCTGGAATCAAGGCGCTCCAAAGGGAAACTCCAGGCTTTCTAGAGAATTAGTGGTCCTGTAGAGATTCACTCCCAGAGAAGAGACGTTTCAGGTAGTGGCTGGATGACAAACGTGTTTTCCTTTCTCATCACCCCACACACGGCTGTTTTAGATATGTTTAATAGCAAGCTCAAACGAGTTGTGTTTCATGTGTATCAGATGCGGTGCCCCTCAATTGTGTTTCTGTTAAACACTGGACACTCTTCTAAAAGACTGAACATTTTAGCCTTTTGAAGGTGAAAGCTGTAAAAACTTTATTTTGTGTTTCTGAGCAAATGTAGATAGACCTAAAGATTTCATGAACTATCATGTGGTTGCCCATATCTGACTAATAATTGACTTGTAAAACTGCAGTTTCATATTAGGGTTAGTCTTTTCACCTGCTTTAAAAAGGAAAAATCATATTTGGTATATAAACACACACGGAATATCCTTCTGATTGAATTTCAAGAGCATATCCAGGATTAAATGTTTTTAAGCACTTCTAATACTGTAGTCTATAAGAGGAGCAGACACTTCAGAAGCAATGTTAAAAGTTGTCTTTCATAACTGAGTCAACAGATCATTTTTGTAATAAATCAAAGCAAGTGTTCTCAATTAGAAGAGCTAGTGGCTGTTGGTATTGTACAAAAACAAATCATCCTAGTATCCAAAGGGTTCGGGGTGGGGAGGGTCTGTTTGATTTTGTTTCTCTTTCCAGGGAGATCTTTAACATTGTTTGATGAAGCTAGATTCATTTTGAGATTGTTACTGAAGATAAAGGCTTCTGTGTTCTATGGCTGCTTGGATTCTTCGTACATAATGTCCTAGTAATGTCACAGTGCTGCTGTATCTAGATCAAACCACTGTTTCGATTGGTTTTTTGGCTTTTTTTTTTTTTTTAATAAATTCCTTAATTTAAATACATGAAAACTATACATTCTGCTTTAATGATGCATGTAACCAAACAGAGCTTCCTCAAGTCCTTGGGATCCTGAAGATGATTACAGCGAGGTGGGATGCTGCCCATATCTTGCTAGATGCCTTTTAATATTACAATCTTCTGTGTGTTCTGTCCCATCACATCTTTGCAGAGACTGAGAGAACTGAAAACCAGGCTGAGGTTGTACCTCACCTTGTGGAGGTTCAGGTTCTTGTCTGAAAGCAGGTTGTGTTTCCCCTGCGATGTCCCTCCTCTGCCTCCCATCCTCACATCCTCAGCCTGCCTCTGCACTGCAAACTGTCAGCCAACACAACATTTAGGACCTGAAAAGTAAGTTTGAGGAAGGGATGATGAAATCACTGTTTTTTAAGCCTGATTTATGAGGCCCTAGAGAGGACCTCGCCTAAGCTCCAATTAGGCAGAGAGAAAGTGTTTAGAGAAGGAAACAACAACAGCAACCAAGTGTGCTCTTGAGTATTCCGTACAGAAAGAGCTAAAACAAAGATAAAGAGTAGCTGCAAAACCATCAGAGGGGAAGTGGTGCAATACTTTTTCTTTAAGAGGAGAAAGAATACTTTTTCAAAGAGGCATAAAGCGTATTTTATGAGGCTGCTAATGGCAAACAGTGTTTGCCTCGAGTTTTATGAAAGAACACTGTGAAAACAGATCATCTGCATGAAAGCAGCAGCTACATCCAACAGCTAAACTCAGTCAAACCTGAGGTAACAGACTACAGAAATGCAGGTCAATGCGTATTATCACTTTCCAAACAAAGCCAAGCCATTTTTCACAATATTTTAACAATCTGAGAGGATGTGAGATGAAATTTTATTCCTTCTCTAACAGCTCTCGGTGGTTTTGTAACTCGATGTCCTTTCTGTTCAGCAACATCTAGATACTTTCCCTCCTGGGAGATGTAATCTTCCTTAGACTTTTCCACTATCTCTGGCGTGAGATGTGCAGCCTCTCGCAGAAAGTCATTACACTGTTTTGAAGGAAATCCAATTAATAAAAACACATTTAAACTTTTTTAATCCCTGAGGGTACTTTGCAGATGTAAAACGCCATAAATGGGCCTGACTGTGTCTATGGGGTGCTTCTGGGCGGGCAGATAATACAAGTTTCTGCCAAGTCACAGTCTAACTTGATGTGGTTTGTGATTCTGTTTCGTGTTTGGCGTGCAGTAAAGATAAAATAGGGCCTATTAAAAATTGATGCTCTGACTTGTCCGGAGTGGAGAAGAGGAACTCTGCCATAGGGCCTGAGCAGCTTGAATCTCCCATTTACCCATTTAGCCCATTGGGTAAATTTTACCTGATCTTCAGTTTGGTTTTTTTTATAATTACAACTTATCAATGTTAATTTTTTTCTTAATCCAGGGAAAGTTTGTTCCTCTGCTGAAATCAACCCTCACCAGCACCCTAACAGAGCAAGGTTCCATGTACCTGTTAGCTTTTAAGGCAGAGGTCCGCAGAGAGGTCGGGATGCTCCAGACCTGCTAATGTGGGGTCATTGCAGGGTGATAATGATCACAATGTCAAGAGCAGGAAGACAGGCATTTGCCTTTTGTACAGAGCTTGTAGGTAGGGGGGAACTTGCAAACCTAAACTTCAAAAGCACACATTGAAGGGTACAAAGCCACATGTGTAAGAAAAGAATGAAGGTTGCCTGTGTTCCATTAATAATGTTCCCTTGCACTTATTATTATGCCCTCACATAATACTGTGTTATGCATTCACTCCTAGAGGAGAAAGTAATCTCTGGCAGATTTACAATGAACTCCAGATGCATCCCCTCTACGGCATCTGCTAATACATGATGTGTTTCAGACTTTCATTTAACCTAAAAACATATTTCCCTTCAGGGAAAATCTCACCCAATTGGCTGCTCCCTCCATTGGCAGTTGTGGGTTCTGAAAAAGTCATTTAGCTTCAGCATGTAATGCTTTGTCTCACACACAGAGGACTCAGGTCTCTCTGTATCCCATCTCGGTTCTCTTAGATCCTATTGATCCTGGGATTAGGGAAGGGATATGGAATGAATCTTAACTGTTTTCCTCCCAATTATGGGAGAAAATGTTTGTTTGTTTCCTAAGGGGGCTGGTAGGAGGGATGCGATGGATTCCTTAATCTGCCCTCTCCTCTCTGCATTTATTCACTCACACACTCTGAAATCAGAGAGAACTAAGAGGCCTGGAGCAAGTATTTCTGCAAATAAGTAAGTATTGGGAAGAGGGAAAGTATGAACTGTGGAAGGGACAAGACACACCTTGGGCAAGTTTCACCAGGGCTGAGGAAATGGGGGGAACAAGGAGGTAAAAGTGATGGAGAGAAGGCAGCATTGGAAAGGATGAGGTCTAAACAGGAGGATGGCTTACTTGTTATCTCCCATTATAACAAGTCTGAAAGCACAGAGAGAACAGCAACTCAAACCAACACTAATGAAGAATTTATTGCTGACGATACCACAGGCAGTAGTAGTTTTTTCTGGAAGCTTAAAACAATTGCCCTGCTTTGGGACTGAAAGTCAGTGTACTGTGGAATTAAACATTGACATTTCACGTAGTAAAGAGATTCAGCTGCAGTTGACATCGTTTACTTAGATGACCATGATAAACACTGAAGTATAATAAACAATTTGAAGTTAGATTACTTAGGCATTTGCTATGTTGGTCTCATATTTACAGTGGGAAAGAGGGAAGGAGCCTTCTTAATTCCATCATTCTCACTTTACTATGGCATTTTTAGCTCTTGCCCTCATAGTGGTATGTAAGTCAAAGGTTTGTGAATCTGGAATGAAACCAGAATGGCCAAACACATTGAAAAGTAAAACTTAATGTCTGTCTGTGCTGCTTCGTGCATCAGGTACTTACAATGATCCACCTGATGACTACATGTGGCAATGATTGAAAATCAATCATTTCTCATCAATGATTTGCATCTGTGCAAATGTGTCAGGTCAAAGTGACGTGATAAAACCCAAGAAGCTTAAAACAAGCCAAGTAACCAGGCAGAACACAACAGTCTTTCTTCAGATTAACTAATACAAACAGCACAATAGGAAACTAAACTGCTCCTCTAACACAAATAACCTGGTTCTTAAGGCAATTTAAGAACATGTAAGCGCTCAAGGCCAGGTTGGACACAGGGGCTTGGAGCAACCTGGTCTACTGGAAGGTGTCCCTGCCTGTGGCAGGGGGGTTGGTCTGGATGATCTTTAAGGGCCTTTCCAACATAAATCATTCTATGGTTCTATGATTCTGTGGATTCAAGTAATAACGTGCATGTATTTAGGACACTGCTCTAATAAGTCTCAACTGTGTCTCAATTATACTGATTCTTTGCAGAAAAAAACTGAAAAGAAATACATGCAATGTTAACCAGGAACACAAGATGAGAGAACCTTTTCATCCACAAACAAGCACATTTCTGTGCCAGGGTGGACTGACACACATGAACTACTTCAGTCAGAGCGGTGCTGAGCAGGAACAATTCTTCTTGGCTTTCAGGGCAGCACAAAAAGCTGTAACCAGCTCCAGTATCACTTGTTTTGCACAAAAGCTTCCAGGGGAGCAGCGATGTGCATTGTCAAAATGTCCAGGAAGTCACCCTTGTAGAGGTCCAGGACATTCTGGGTTTCCTCTTGATCATTACACTCAATCACTGTTTGGCTGTTGTGATCTGCTGAGCTGCAGAACTCCTCGCTCTCCTTCCCATGCCCTGTCATTACCACAGCACTGCAGCTGCTTCTGCGCCGGCATCCTCTTCGGGTGAGGAAGGGGTTCTGGTTCTCATCAGCAAATGCTTTTGTCTTCCTGTTAGACCTCTTGCTTTCATAGTTCCTGAGCTCCATCAGCCTCTCGTTGAAATACTCTTGCAATGGTTTGTCATGGAAGCCACTTTTGGTGGGCAAGTGGCCTTTGAAGCAGCCTCTTGAAGAGCTTCCCAAGCAATGGACTAACAGAGCTCTGTTTGGAATATTGCTCAGGTGAGGTGAGGAGCTTTTTCCTCTTTCCAAATCCTGGAAAAGCCGGTTGAAGGCTGGAGTTTCCAGATAATTTCTTGATAACTATTTAAAATAGGTGGGGAGGGAGAAGCAGAGTTAGGGGTAGAACAGAGAAGGAAATCTAAGTCACAATATGCTGTCAAAAGCAGCAAAAGGATCTTAAGTTCATGGTTCCATACAGTAAAAGGCTGTTAGGGCAGGTTTTAGGTTTTTAATCCAAATTCCATGAAGATGCAGCAGTTTGGTACCAATACCTGTCCAGAACAGAAGTCTACTGGGCTGATCTTTAACAATGCTGAGTGTTTTCACCTCGCACTGTCTCTGAGGGACTGCCACAGTTTTGTGTGGCCTCTCTGAGGATCTGATTTTCTGGAAGAATCTCTCACCTGCCTGTATTAACAGACCTTCAGGTTTATCCTTTTCAAATCTCATTAGCTTGGAGCTGCTGTTTCCCATGGTAAAGCCAGATCCCACTTGTAAGAGATTTTTCCTTACTCCCAGGTAACTCTGCACTGAACTGCAGTGTATTATTACAAGAATTTCAATTTTCACATGAAATATACTTCTACATCTTAAAACTATGAAGTTTATTGTTATTATCATCACAGAATCCCAGACCGGTTTGTCTTGAAAGGGAGCTTAAAGCTCATCCAGTTCCAACCCCTGCCACGGGCAGGAACACCTTCCACTAGAGCAGGTTGCTCCAAGCCCCTGTGTCCAACCTGGCCTTGAACACTGCCAGGGATGGGGCAGCCACAGCTTCTCTGGGCACCCTGTGCCAGCGCCTCAGCACCCTCACAGGGAAGAGCTTCTGCCTTATATCCCAGAGCATATCACAGATGTGCATAGAGTTTTCTCCTCCTTTCCCACCATATGATGCCTATCTATCTCCTTTCTAACCCACCAAATTAATACTTGAGCTGCTTAAATAGTCAAAGAAAGGCCTGATCCAGCCCCCACTGACATCAGGGGGGTCTTTAGGTTGATTTCAGGGGAATGTCCATGCTCTGAGTCCTTTTATCGACTGCGAGAGGAAACATTGCTAGAAATTCACTATGTAAAAGATGATTGCCTTTCTATGTCCACAGTTCAATGTCCCCTGGGTTTTCAAAGTTACTGCTTGACCATTTCCACCTTTCTCACAGGTTTCTGTACACCACCTTAGACTGGACCTTGGCTTTTCTCTCTGAAAAACCTTCAGCTTGAGTGAAGAACTGCTTTATATTACTTGCTGTTTCAAATCAATAAAGACTGCACTGTATGTAGATGACAGCCACAGTGGGATCATGGAAAATTTTGCAATCATTTATTATGCCTGACAATGCCTTTGGTACAATAAAGAGCCATCATTCATGCAGTTTTTGACAATTATTAATGAAGTCTAGATACTTGCAAAGAGCCCAGCCACAAATCTGGCTTGAGAGCCCAGCAATGTCTCAGTAGGGCACTCCATCATCAGCATTTGGCATGTTGCCTCCCAGTAATGGATGAAGAACATTGAGCCCAAAGGAGAACTGGGGGGTTGGACATGCCACGTAAACTGAAAAGTAATCAGGTTTTTGATCTCTCACTATTCCACCACACTTCACTCTGGAAGGGACCCAGCAAACCTAACATCCCTGCCTACAGTGGTTGGAATAAGGTAGGCAGTTGAAGAGCACTAAAGCTTAACTAACAAGTAGTGTCTCCTTCCTACCCCTTTTTTTAAATGTTTTAAAAAGTAATAGTTTTATATATATATAAAACTTCAAACAGATATTAATACATATGTATAAATAACTTAAATTTAGCAATCAATGTAGCAGAATAAAAGTCTTTCATGTCAAGCTTTTATATCCCAAAACACAACCCAAAACTTATTATCATATCAAATATCACCTTACCAGGAGTTGGGGAATTATCACTCTAATAGAAGAATAGGTAGTAGCTACCATATACTGCAGAGGGAGTTTTTGCATACAAACCTTAATGTCCTGGAAGCCTGGATATTCGGGGATGATGGGCAAGATACACACGCTAATACTGTTTGATCGCCTTTGTTTCTTCATCCTGCAAGAGCAGCTCCTGGAGAGATGGGATTGTCCCAGCTCAGGTGGATTTTCAGTGAAATGGAGTGTTTTACAGTTTTTCACACAGCAAGTTCTCAGGAACATCTTGGAGGCAGGTCCCTCCATTCCAGCACGATCCAGAAGAGTTTGGAAGCGATGTTTATTGCAGGAGAATTCTCTCTTCTAGTTCTCCTCTAGTGCGTAATCTCATACCAGAGAGCCCCTTGACAACCTGCAGAGCAGCAGACACAGCAGACAGTCCAACAGCAGTATGGCTCTTGTTAAACTGCCTTCTTAGAGATCTTGGCCAAGCGGTGCCTTCCCTGAGGTCTGGAGCCCTCCCAGCGGTGATGCTGCTTTTATCCTCTGAGAGCTCTTCAGAGAAAGTCAGTAAATCCGAACCATGAACGCAAAGGGCTCAGGTGAGGGGGGAATTTGCAGGTCTCATGTGGTCATCCCAGCTTAACGTGGCTGCTGACGCGGTGGCAATTAGAGGAGATCAACAACCCTCATGCAGGAGCTGTCACTCTGCTTACATCGGAGCAGCAAACCTGACTAGAGATCCTTGACAGCAAAGCATTAAGGGCTCTTGCTCAGCGAGGCAAAGGGTAAACCAACACAGTTAACCCACAGGTCAAGAAGGACAGTGTAGAAAGCTGCAATAAAGAAACCTTCCAAGAAATTCTATGGCAAAAGGCTTCTTCAGTGTGGTGGGAGATGGGCTACAGCCCTGGAGAGTGAGGAGATGCAAACTGCCTTCAGACAGCCTGGCACCACTGAAGATTTGGCAAGAGGCCGTAGTGAGAGCAAGAGGCCTTTCTGGCAAAGCTGTGAAGATCTTCCCAGGAAGAAGCAATAGGTGCCATGAGCAGCTTCAACCTACATATCACAGATGAGGGGCAGTCAGGGGAACAGCTCAATGGTTTTGATTTGGTGATACGTTAGTGGTATTATCTGCTAGAAACAGATAAATGTGGGAAGTTGCAATAGTTGGTACATCGAGAATGTTGGCAGCATGGGGCTCCTTATAGTCCACAGCCACAGTGAGCATCTCCCACCATTTGGAGGGCAGCACCTCCATCCATTGCCCCACTGTGGCCTGTGCATGCAGAGCAGTGGCTTTAAACTTAAATAATGGGTTTAAACTTAAACAGGGGAACTTTAGTTTAGATATAAGGAAGCAGTTCTTCACAGTGAGGGTGGTGAGGCACTGGAATGGGTTGCCCAAGGAAGTTGTGAATGCTCCAACCCTGGCGGTGTTCAAGGCCAGGTTGGACAGAGCCTTGGGTGACATAGTTTAGTGTGAGGTGTCCCTGCCCATGGCAGGGGGGTTGGAACTAGATGATCTTAAGGTCCCTTCCAACCTTAACTATTCTATGATTCTACTGAGGGATGAACTGCCTCTTCTCCTTAATATGGATTACTGCATGGAGTAACTGCTGTGCTCACTGGTGCTTGTGGAAGGTAGACAGAGGGTGTTTACAACCCCCTCAAGCTCCAGGGCTTCTAGCTTATTCAAGGTATCCATAAGTATTTGCACGTTCTGAGTATGTGCTTGCAAACATTTGTGGCTGTCCTGGATGAGCTAGAAATCCATATCCATCCAGAGCATCCATAAATATCTCCGTATTCAGAGCAATGACTGCGAGCTGTAAAGAGCTTTGGATCTTATCCATGAGACCATCAGCTGGATTCAGGTTAGTGCTTTAGACTGTCTGGCAGATGGCAGCTTGGCAGGCTCAGGGCAGAAGCCTCAACAGCAACACTCACCTGGCCACGGGACAAAAGCACATCAGACATACGCAAGGATCTCACGTAAACAGTTAAATCCAGCCCCACATTATCCAAAGGCAAAGGTGCAACACCACTTTCTACCAGCTCTGGCTCTGGCATTGCTTCATTTGGGAGTAAAACAATTCCCAGGCACACAGCAACACCCCGTGTGAGTGACCATTTCAGCTACCAGCGTAGCACGGATCAGGGTCTGTGTCCGCAGCTCTGAGCCACGCACAGATCCACACAGGAGGCTGATGGTTATGGTTTGCATGCAGAGATGTCAGGATGCTGACAAATAGAACTGTGAGTCATCCCTGATGCAGCCCTGGTTGTTTGCATTGCTGTTGTACACATAGTGGTACCTTAACACTTAAGCACAGTGTGGCCTTGCTGAGAGTACCTGAGAAAAATTAACAAAGCATTAACAAGATTTCTTGGCACCAGATTTCCCCCTGAAAGACTTCCCTGCCCCCATTTAGCAGAGATATATATATACACACACACACACACATATATATATACAATACTACTGCTCCTCCTTCCTAGATCTTTCAGATACTCTCTGAGCCACAGCTGTTTTGGGGATATGCTCCAGGTAAATCTGGACCAATAAGTCGCTGTGGAGAGGCAGGAGGTAGGTCTTGCCAGTGAGTCTTCAGGCCAAGTCATTACGTCCACGTCTAAATTGCTTCACTCATGCAGAGAAAAGGTGGCAAAACATCCCTTATCCTGCAAAGGGGGAGAAAGAAATCACAGCAACAGCAGGAGTCAAGCTAATTTCACTGGCGACAGAGAGATTTATTGCTGCAGAGATGAGGGGATTCATGATGCTGCCCACAGCTGTCACCTAAGCCAGAGAAATAAGAACGGTGCAGATTAGCTGCCATTGACACAGTTTCTTTAGGAGATGTGCTCTGTTGTAAGCAAAGAGGCTTTGCAGGGCACCTGCAGATGGACCCTGATTGTCGACACGGCAAAGAGCTCCCTCTTCCCATTTAAACTTGCAGCCTGGAAGCCTCTCATTTACCGACATCCATCCCCTCTTCTTCCCTGAAAGCACTTGCCTGGTTGAAGTGAGACACCAGCAGCTTTCAGTGTGTAATTGCTCATTGTGCTTAACGAGTGTATGAGTGCTACATTCAACGTGTGACTTGCATGGGGCCTTAAGAAAAAACCCCACATTCCTGTTTTAATGGGAGGTTCTGAGTCTACTCCCATGGCCTGAAATCAGAGCTCATGGGGTCTGTTCTTTTACAATCCCATTTTCCTTCTCATGCCATATCATTACTGGGTGCAGTGGGGGCAAGGTAATTCTCCCTTCAGCAAAGCTCTCTATCCTGTTTAACATTAAACTTTACATTACCCTTTGATACTCCCGTGAAAAGAAGCAGCATGTAGGCTTCATTAGTTACCCACCTTCTATTCTAACTGTTAGTGTCACACTTTAATGTAAATTGTTAAATGCCTTGCAGCAAAAAGGAAAGCTATGCTGATTGAATGATAATTTGTATCAATGTGGTGGGTATTTTCCCTAGTTAAAGATAGCTAATTTCTGTTATGAAAGTATGGATTCATTCCCATAGTGTTGTCTTCATGAAGCTGTAGCACTTTGAAGGCTTTATGCAGCAAACAAGAACTTCCTTCCCTACCACCTACCCCAGGGCAACTTCTGTGACTGTAATGTGCTGAGCTCTTAGTGAAGTCAATGTCACATCCTTCATCCACATATCGAGTACTTTTGTCAGAGCAGGCATTCAGGCTGCTCAAATGTGGGTTTTCCCTCTCTTGATGGTCAGAGTCCTAAATCTGCTGCTCATTCTGGGCACCTCTGGGTCTTAATTCTGACACCCCATAGTCACTGCAGGCACGTTCTCATCTGTGAGCACATTTGCCACTAAGATGAGACTACTTTTTCCTTGTATTTACTTGTATAATATTGTAGTAACAACATTACACAAGTATAATGTTGCTTGGGCTGCTTTGTCTGACAAAAATCCCAGGTGGGTTGGATGCATTTAGTGATGGTTTAATTCATTATTTTAGAGCTAACCACAGCCAAGAGGCATTTGCTGTTGCTCTTTTTTAATTGGAACTGGAGGTTTCCATCTATTCCTTCACTCCAGGAGATGCAGCTTTAAAAGCTGCCACAACCTGCACCAGAATCCATAAAGATGCTCTCATGTAAGGCTGTGAGCATGAGCAAATGCACTGAGCAAAGCGAATTGCACAGCAGACCCCTTCTTCCTTGCAGTTAAAGGGGTGTCACTGCTGCAGCACACTGTCCTGCACTGGAAACATGCCAGATCCGCCTGAGGACCAGCAACAGTCCTGCTGTGACAGCCCACAGCTCAGCAAACCTCTCTGAGCTGCCCTGTAAGCCATCAACCTTGCACCAGGAGTACTCCAGTACTACTCCATTTAATGTTCCAGTATTAAAGTAAAGCCTTTAAATTATAAACCATGAAAAGTGCTGGTTGGTAACACTTCAGAACAGAGATGGGGAAGGTAGTCCCAAACCCTCAGTAAGCCAGAGCTGGGTGGGATTGCAGGGGAACAAACAGCACTGAAGCTCCTGTGGCAACCGAGGAGCCTGAAGCAATGGCAGGAGGTGGGAAATATAAGAGGTGAGCACACCAAACCCATCACCTGCTGACCAAGGAGATGAACGGGCTTTCCTAGCAACTATGGGAGCAAAGTGTGTCATGAAAAGAGAAGCGATGAGCTGTTCCTTGCCTAGAGATGAGTGGTTCAGGGTGGGAGCAGAAGCACAACTGCAAAAGATTGAGTCAAAATCATTGGCTTCT
Source organism: Nestor notabilis (assembly GCF_000696875.1). Lineage (NCBI taxonomy): Eukaryota > Metazoa > Chordata > Aves > Psittaciformes > Psittacidae > Nestor > Nestor notabilis. The sequence goes on from NW_009914789.1 coordinate 24,287, forward strand.
GAGGTTACTCGGATCCTCATTTAGAAATGACTTTGGTCTGGCCATAAAAAGAAGCTGGGCTGTATCACTGCCTCTGCATCCAGACTTCCCCCAAATCTGGATGCGATGACTTTGTGTCTATCGCAAGTATCTCCCCTCCACTTGCAAACAGAAGCAATGTGGGGGGTGGTGTGTATGTGAATCTATACACTATTTTACTTGCCAATCACACCCCTGATCTCACTCAAACCAAATTCCGTGCATCTCTTTTCCTTTCTTAGGTGGCTCATACTCTTAAAGAAGCAGCAGATGGCACCCATTTGCAGATGTCAAATGCTTGCCTTATGCAATGTGTTTACTATTGGATTTTCACCAGAGACTCCTGGCCCAGATAGTGATGCTTTTGGGTGTAATCACCAGCTTTAAGCCTGAAGCAAACATTCACTGACTGGGTTGAGCCATAATTACATCTGTATCTCTCAGTGCTTCTGATTCTCTTTTAAATTGACTGTAGATTGGAGTAGAGGAAAGGGATTAGGGATGCGAAGAGTGTTAGAAGTTGATGTTAAGTAAGTGCTGCACAGATCATAGAATCCCAGACTGGTTTGTGTTGGAGGGGACCTTAAAGCTCATCCAGTTCCAACCCCCTGCCATGGGCAGGGACACCTTCCACTGGAGCAGGATAATGTCTTATCTCAGATGCTGTTAAAACCCAGCAGCGTTAGGGATACAATCACTTCAAACTTCTGTGATATCTGTAGGACATTGTTAAAATTGGGAAGTGCAGGTGTTGTATCATGACTATATTCCTCAGATAAATAATCATCCTGATTTCTACAGTCTTATGGAAGGAAGCCTTATGGAAGTTTCATTTGGAAGTCCTATCCATGATGGTCCGGTGTGGTTGTGGAGTTAGGCCAGTGGGAGTGGAGGCTTCCAGATGTGATGGGATAGAGGAAAAGAGGGGAAGTCTTTTCAGAAGAGAGAACATAAACCATGAAGCACTAGGTATGACATTGGCACAAAGAACAAATCACCCAACAGTTAGACAATCACCCCAGACTGTCTGGAAAAGGCTTCGCCATACTCTGGCAGGCAGAGCTTCCTTCCCCTGCTCCCAGTGGATCACAATAACAGCACCTCCTCCTCCTTCCCAGGCAAAGAAGGACTTAATAAATGCACCTCCTGCACCCTGAGGAGGGGAAGTGCAACCTCAGAGCAGAGCTACAGGAGGAGAAGACCCATTTCTCAGAGCGTGTGAAGCTGACCCGGGAGCGATGCTGTGGGTGTGTGTGATGAAGGCTCTGATTTATCCTCCGCTATCCCACACGAGCATCTCAAGTGGGGCAGGCAGGTGGGACCCTTGGTGCCGCAGAACAAAGCAGCTCTGAGGTTGTGAGGTTTGCCACCATGCTCCCCAGAATAAGGCTTTTCTTCCTTTGTTTCTTTTCCTGTGTTTGAACACAGGTTTCTGAGCTTCCTGGCTGAGTGACTGGATCATAGCATCATAGAATGGCTTGGGTTGGAAAGGACCTTAAGATCATCTAGTTCCAACCCCCTGCCATGGGCAGGGGAAGTGCTGATCCCTTGGGGACAGCAGTGTTGGGCATGGGATGTCCTTGTCTCTGCTCTGTGTAAAGAACAAATTCACCTGAACCTGTTGACCCTCATGGCAGTTTTGTAGCACATTTACAACATTGCACATCTTCAAGAAAAGTGCTCTAAAAGGTATAAAAGCAGCAGGGGTTAATTCTGGAAGCTCAAGGCAGACACTTAACAACAGCACTGATGCCGTCATGTGTTTCAGATGCATTAAGCTAATGTGCTTATTCCACAAGCCCAAAGTGCCTCATCTACCCACCTTCGTCCCATGGCAACTTCTAAAGCACAAGGAGGCATTAGCCAACCTACAGCTGAGTCAAATCCAGGGTAGAAGGAAAATAGAGCACAAAAAAGTCATAAACAAAGTGGCTGCTTGTCACAGACAGAGATTTGGTCCCATCTGCCTCACCAGATACATTCATTTTGTTGATGTTCTGTACCTGGAGACCTGTGGTGAGCTACAAACTGCATGCACATTACCTTAACGCCCTTTCCAGCCCTAACCATTCTATGATGAACCATGCTGAAGCACAGCGTCAGTAACTTCGCCAGTGTCCCACATCCATCTGGGTACCTCAACAGGCTCAGGACTACTGTATTTCTGTCATTCTGCCTTCACCAGTTCTAGCTTCTCAGGGACAAAGTGAGCTGCCAAAGCGTGAGAGCAATGAAGAGCTGACAGGTTTATCAGCTGCACCGAGTGGTATCAGCAATACGGAGCAAAGGAGGGGAGAAGGTGAAGTTGTACCTCCTGGGATCCTGTGTCTTCAGCTGGGGTAACGTCTCCTCTTTTGGGGAAGTACATAATAACCCCCAAAACAGGGTGATTTCTGTCTCAGCTCACGGATGTTCTTGTTCCCTCTCTCAGTGGTGTTCACCTGACTTTCCCTGACTCTCGCATGCTGTGCCTGCTAACAAGTCCGGATGAACACATCACCTTCCTTTCTCCCATCCACTCTCTTCCCATGGACTTCTCCGTCCTCCCTCCCCACCCTGCCTCCTATTTCCTCTCTCCTCACACAAACTGCTCTTCTCCCCACCTCAGTCTCTGCTGCTCTCAAAACCACCGTGTCTAGTGCATCTTTGCCACAGTTGCCCAAAGCACCTGTAGAAATGGTGGCAAAGAAGCAGATGGTACATGAGATCAGCTTTAACTCTCCACCCCGGCTGTGGAAACTGCTTGTATGAAGAAGAAAGCAGAGAGATAAGTGTTGACGCTTAAGTCCCATCAGTGATAACAGGTGAATATTCTAAGTAGTGTTGTCCTTTCCCCCCCGTGCATTGAGTGCCTGGTGCTCTGATCACCAGCACTTTGTGGAAACAGCTCTGTCTGCAACCCATCTCTTTTCAGACAGAAGCTAACACAGGGCAAGCTCCAGGAATAGCACAATGAATAGTTCATCCATAGTGTCAGCTTTCGTCAGTGCTACCAAAGCTGTCACAAAGCCCAAGTTCCTTTCCCTCGGACTGCTCCCATGGTGGCCAGAATAAGCATCACTGCTGGGACAATGTTGCTGCAAGTGCTGGAGAACCATAGAATCAACTAGGTTGGAAAAGACCCTTAAGGAAGGTGTAGGTTGTGTCTGCTTTCCGTGTCAGTGGGCAGGTGGGTAGTTCCAGAGAGGGCCCTCAGGGCTGTTGCCTCTCTTCATTTCCCAGGAGATCCTAAACCCTCCAGATAATTTTCCATGGGAAGCGGAAGGTCCCTGTGCTAAATCATCCAGGAAAGAAGCAGCGATAAAAAGGCAATTTGAAGTGAGCAAAGGAGTGTTAAAGATAACGCAGATCCTCAAATCCATGCGGATCCCGTTCTGTTTGAGGCCTGTGAGTCTGTATGGATAACACCCGCACCCGGGCAACACCCGCTCCGGGTGCGCTGCTTCCCTCCGCGCTGCCCCCTGCGCTGCCGCATCACCTTCCCCTGCCTCTTGCGACCTCAGCCGGCACCGCGGGGTCCTACCAGCTACAAGCCTTGTAACGGGGGCACAGGGAAGGTGGCGTGTTTCCTCCCTCAAGCAGGATGAGGAGCTCGGGCAAGCCGGAGCTATAGCCCCTTCCCCGCACAAGCAGCCTCTTGCGGACCCTGCGCTGTCCAGGTCAGTCTGTGGTGAAGCTCTGCCTGCAGCTCACAGGGCTGGAAGCGCTTTCGGACATCGCCTGCTGGCAGCCGGCACTAGGCAGGACATCGCCCATGCCCCGAGGCTGACGAGCAGCGCTGTGATGCAGAGGCAGGCGAGGGTGCAGTTCCCCACTCGGTGTTTGTATGTTGGGGGCAATTGGTCTCCAGATCTAACAGCCAGGAGCTGCCACAGCTCCATGTCCTGAGCTCCAAGCAGGAGCAAGGCTGAAAATGTACTCTGAGAGGGCAGACACACACAGAGCACACACATACACCATATGGATACATATGTGCATATAAAAATATATAAATGGCTGGCTGTACAGGTCACAGAATCCCAGATTGGTTTGTGTTGGAAGGGAGCTTAAAGCTCCTCCAGCTCCAACCCCTGCCACGGGCAGGGACACCTTCCACTAGAGCAGGTTGCTCCAAGCCCCTGTGTCCAACCTGGCCTTGAACACTGCCAGGGATGGGGCAGTCACAGCTTCTCTGGGCACCCTGTGCCAGCGCCTTAGCACCCTCACAGGGTCCCCATCAGTTCATGGTTAGATTAGACCATCCCTTTTTATCCCCTTATCCCTCTGTTTCCCCACACTTGTTCCTGCCCAAAGTGACCAACATCCCCCCCATTTCCCCGCCTTTGGTCCCTCCCCACGACATCCCTAATTGCCTTCCCGCAATCCAAAGCATACGGACCAGGGCGCCCCCTGCCGGCCGCGCCGGGGTGAGGAAGGAGCGGGGGATTCCGGGATTTCCTGCTTTTTCCCATTGATCACCAGCCAGTGGCACCTCCTACCACCATTCCCGTGTTCTCCTGCTACTTTTCCAAGACGTTTGATGCGGCCCCGCGGCTGATCCCACCTTCCATCCTGCAGCAGGGCCCGGAGAGCTTTTACTGAAATCCCTCCCTGGCTCCAGCAGCAGTTCCAGGTACTGTTAAATCCTCTCAAAATCCCAGGATTAATGTAATGGTGGGGATTGCATCTCCGGCCTCCATCAATTCCAGCAGGCACCTGATACAGGGCCCCAGCATGCGAATTGATTAATGGTGTTAATGTAATGAAACCTGCAGCAGATGCAGAAGCTGTCACCTGATTAAAGCACTTTAAATCAGTGCTGTTACCTATAGAACTAAATGGGATCACAGCCTTGGTGGGACACACGCTTGGGAAGCACACCTAGCAAATTTCAGTGCCAACCTGCAGCGTGTCCAGCCTCCCAGAAAGGTACAGTCCAATGTCCTTGTGCTGTTGCTCCATCTATATCAGTGCAGCTACAACAGGGATAGGCTGAAACCTTCATTTCTAATCTTGTTGGCAAACAATAAACTAAAACCAAACAAAAAACACCCACAGGAAACATCTCTTTCAAGCAGCCTCTTTGCCAGCCCCAAGTGCCTGACCCCTCCTCATCGCCGCAAGCTCACCAGCACAAGCAGTGATTCACACGCTTGCTGCGAAGCCTCCCACATTGTTGAGGCTCTGACCAGCATCTTCCTCTTGTGGGACAATGTTCCTCTTGTGCAGCGATGGGAAGCTGGAGGTCAACCAGAGGTCCAGTTAACAGTGCTGCTGTTGGAGAGGCTCTGCTGGGGATTTCCATCTTCAACAGTGGCTTTTCTCAGTGATGACTGAGGTTTGAACCAGACGTCTTTGATGAGCTAAAGGAGCCTGATCAGCAATGATTTGAGGGTGTGATACATATATATATATATA
>NW_009914790.1:0-788 GCF_000696875.1 Nestor notabilis
CGCCTCCCGTTCCTTCCTCCACTCTTACAAGGCAGCGGTATTGTCGTCCCCCCATCTCCGCCACCTCCTCCTCCGGCGCGCACCCCGCGGCTCTGGCATCCCCAACGCACTTTCTCTCCTCGGTTCGCTCGCGCTTTTCCTCTCCGTTCCTTCTTCTTCGGTAGAAAATAGACGAGAAGGGACCGCGGGTGCGCCTCGTCTTGGTTTTTGTTTTTTCCTCCCTTTCTGTCCTCTGGAGATGGTGAAAGGATCACATGAGTATCAGGCACGGGGGCCTCGTACCCTTGGAATTCGAAAAAGGCATCGAACACATATATGTGAGTATATGGGTGAGTGTGTGCGTCTGGCTCTCTCCGAGTCCTGCGCCTGCCTTCAGCCGAGACTGATCTTAGCAGTAGTGATTCCTCAGATCTGACTATTCCCTGCTAATGTAAGTCGTTCCTTTTTTTTCCTCCCTGCCTGACACCCCAGGGAGATGTTTACAGTAATGAATTCAGTTGATAGCCATCTCTCTCTCTCTCCGGGAGTCCCTCCCACATTTCTAGTTTAAAGAATGCTTGGAAGGCAGGGCTGCAAACCTAAAGCTTTCTAAGAGGCAAAGTCAGGCTAGGTTTTTTTCTTTTTCTTTCTTTCCTACCCTTCCCCCCCTCCCCCCTTGCTTTTAACCCATTGCTTGCTGAGGGCAGTTTAGCTAGCTCCGACTCCTTGGAACTGTCCTCCCCCCGTACTCTCAGTGAGAGGAAGCAAGCGGGCGGCGCTGCCCGTAGGGGGGTCCGTGGGCTGCGCAG
>NW_009914791.1:0-20936 GCF_000696875.1 Nestor notabilis
CATATATATATAAAATTAAAAAAGGCATTTTGGGGTACATCCATCCAAACCCCAAAGGTTTTTCCTTCCCTTTTTCCCTCTATTCCCAGGCAATTTGAATCTTGGGGAATCCCTATGACTGCTGACAGGAGGTGACATCTGGCTGTAAACGTGGTTAATATGGGACACAAGAGACTTGAACAGTGGTTCCAGTGAACCCAATTTGGAAAATGGATTCTAACTCAATACTTGAGAACCTTAAAGAGGGATAGAGAGAATTTTATAAAAAGCAAATACTTCAGGCACAAAAAAAAAAAATAAATTGTTAAAAGAAACCTATTTTCCTTAGAAAAACAGTATCAATTGAAAATGTTTGAACAATCCTAATACAACCCTAGCAAACTATGCCTTAATATTGACTTTGACTTTTCATGCCCTAAACACAAAGGCACCTCTTTTGTTACTGTCTTATTTTTAATTAAGTAGACTTTTCCTACCACATTGTCCAAAGGTAGAGGAAATCATATAATACTCCTACCTTTCCTTTGGGAAAAAAAATGCTAAGGAGTTTTTCATCTTTACTACAGATGACAACACATGGTTTTACGAGTCAAGGTCACAGTTAACTAGTTGTCATGGTGAATGAAAACACATGGGAAACCGGGCATATAGCATTTAGTTTAGCTTTCTGGGAGAAGTAACATACCAGAAAGCCTGTCATGAAGAGGCTGTGTTTAGCCAACCTCTGGTACTTTTAACAGTCATCTTTTTGGCACTTGTGTTTAAACAGAGTAATGAACCTTTTCCTCTCCACAGCTGTAAATCAATACCACCAATACGTTCCATAAGAAAATCTTTAACAAATTGTATAAATGCCTGGCCAGTCAATGGAAGTATTTCCATTTCAATTGTCCATGAAAAGAAACTCTTTTTGTAATGTATTCAGAGCAAGTTCTGGTTGTGCATTGCAACCATTTTCAAGACAAATATTTAAAAAGACATAATTGACTCAGTGCTAAATGTTTTCTCAGAAGAATAATAATCATATATATGTGTCTATGAGCTCTTAATGACTATTTTCTCTAAAGCAGGAATTGAAAGAAAAAGCTACAGAAAATGCAATTTCAAAATGAATCTTTCTTCATTCTAAATATCTTGAAGGCTACCTGAGAAAAGCCTTAGCAAAGTAGCTGAACTACTGTAGATAAGGTTCCCCTAGAGAAACTCTTCTGGTAACTGTCTGCTCTAGGTACAAATTAAAAAGCTGGCATGGAGAGCACAGGAGTAGCAGTATGGGGAAAGAACAGTAATAGGCATCAGCTGAGGAAAGACCAATACATGGTTACTGTTTGAGCTTTCTCTAGAGGCTAAAACCATTTGAAGACATCTTAAATGGGAAAGCAAGACAGTCAGAATTTTCACTATGAAAGTGGAGAAAAAGAACAAGTTGCTGAAAAAATGACAGAAGAGTGCAACTGTTAAAGAGCTGTACTGCAGTTCACAATAAAATCTTTTAAAATCAGGATATTTTGGGTGAGAATGACGTAATTATCAATTTTGATCACAATGGAAGATCCAAACGCCTTCCCTGAATCTAGCTTGGAATTGAACCAGGGACTTAGATGCTCTTTGACCTGGGTAAGTATATCAGCAGCTTTTCCCTAGGCCATCCCTGTAGCAAAGATTGGGTGTATTTATTGAAAAATTGAGCAGTGATGTCATCTCCATGGCTTACCCTTTTTGTAAAGGGAAAGTGGTCCTAGGAAAGAAAGATTAGCATTTGTTTGCTGTTAGGTAATAGGAGAAAAATAGAACCAGAATAAAAAACTAACTAATTGAAACTAACACTTGAATAACTATTTCAGGTTACATGCCCATTTTGCCCAACCACACTGAGTTAGAAGGGTTTCCCCTCACTCCTATATCCTCCTCCCACATCCTCCTGGTTTTCCCCCATTTCCAGGAAGGAGTGCATTCCAGCTCTGTGAGGAAGACGGCTCCTTCCAACTCCCATTTACACTTTGGTTTGTTCCCTGCTGTTTGAAAAACAGTGATTTAAGGGATAATCTGACACGATACCTATGTAGGGGCATGGTAGGGTTAAAGGGATCATGATTACTTCGAGTATTTCTTAAAAAAATAAAATTCAATATTTATTGCTGGAGCAAAACAGGGAATAAAGAGAAAAAGCGGAATACAAAAGCAAGCACCAAGCTGCAGTTTATGATGAGACTGATTCAAAAAATACTGCTTTCTAATGTTGGCTCATAATTATGTATCTAGCTGAGTATTTTTATATAGAAATGATGAATCTCATGCTTTTTCCTGGTTGCAAGGGGTGCTATGGCTGTGCAAGAGAAATAACAAAGCTGGTGTTCACATGAATTCCCTGAGCATGCAGAAGGACAGTGCAAAGAATGAGTGGATTTAAATGATAACATCTAGCAACCCCAGAGCTCCCAAAGTGGGGGGGAGGAAAAGAGAACAAGGATTTTTAACAGTAGTGGCAAAATCCTTATTAATGCGTGCAGACAGTCTCACGTGCAGTAGTGACTTTGGTGCACTGTTTTCTGATAGCTCATGTCAGAGCCATTTTGTGATGTTAAAAGGCTAAGTAGTCAAGAGGAGGGAGAAGGGAGCCAAGCAGAATGTTACAATAATTCATATTACTCTTGTAATACTTTTATCGTATGCTGTTCATAAATCACAAAGAAAAAAATTTTGTCACCTTGTCCTATCTCTCAGAGAGAAACTCTTATCAGATGTGTAAGCATAGAGGATAGCCCAATGCCTGCTGCTGGAAACAACTACATACGTCTTCTGGTTTATACCAAGAATACTCTGGACATATCGAGAGTCAGTGTCAGGACACTTCAGGAACCTTTGCTTTGTGCCTAATACACGTAACATACCTGCATAGCTACGTAGTTATTTCAGCATTACAAGAACTGTAAGAAAAAAATGCTGTATGCAAAGACAAAAAGAACAATTAATTTCTTCTAAACTAAAATTTCCATATCTCTCCATATTTTTATTATACTGAAATAAATGACAGAGTAGAGACAGAGAAATCATCACAGCTCTGCCCACATGGTGTTCAAGAAAGGGCCCAGATTCTCCAGGGACAACATGCTTCAGATGTTTAAGTCTGACAAGAGGACATAGCCCTGATACTAATAGCACCTCGAAAGTGACTACTTCTTCCAGCAGCTGTAAAAGGAGATATTTAAGCCTCATTAGCTAAACCCTAGCTTTTCTTTGGATGCTAATAAAGAATATGGTATAGATGTCAGGCACTTATTCTTCCTCTTTGGAAACAATATGACATAAATTGCACAAGACTGGGGCTGCAGGCTGAAGGGAAAGTCTTTATCAGTGAAGCGCGAGATCAGTGCACAACTATTCATCTTTCATCCAAGCAATAGTATTTCTATATTGTACTTTCAACTATAGGTCAGGGAAGATATCTCAAAAGCCAACAAGAAACAAAAGAGAATTTTTGTTAAAAATGGAGCTGAGATGAAGAGTTCGTGGAGGAGACAAGAACGTGAGGATAACCATGAGCAGTGAATCCGAGAGCATGGGATAGGGAAAACATCATGGAGAGACAAAGGGAGCTGGGGAAAAGGATGCAGAAGCAGCAGCAGTTCTATTGGGATTAAATATACATGTGCAAAGAAGTCAAAGTATATAACTTCCTTGTTCCTAAGGTGGGAATCTCAAATACTTACTGATAAGAAGTCTTCACTGAAATGGCATGTTTCTGGTCACATTAGCATGAAGCCTAAATCCAATTATTGTTCCAATTAATAATTTGCAGATACAAAGTATTGCAGATAGATAGAATTTGAACAGAACACCAATGTTAGCATATATTAATGAAGACTGCAAAGTGATCTTTATAACCAAGATAAATTCATTAGAAAGGTAGATATATTGGAAAAAAATGAGCTCTTAAAAGCAGAATAACATACTTCTTCAAGAGCCATAGAAAATACCCTACTGGAAGAGACTTAAATACTTCAACACATTTAGTTCCATTAAAAAGAAAATTAAGTCACTTGACTACAGTGCACAAGCACATTTATGAGAAGAAAAGAGGGCCCTTTAGAAGTCAAGAAAGTATGATAAAGATTGAATGCTGAAGCTGGGCATATATATGTAGAAATTAGGCACTTTGTGTTTTCATATAGAATAGGTGATCAACCCCTGAAACAACAGAAGTTTTAGAAACTCTTGTTGTTTGAAATCCTCATGTCAAAACTGTGTGTTTTTCTGAGGGGTATGATTTTGCCACATGTGTGTTATGGACTAAGTCTAGAACAAAGAAAACAGATATACCATTTTCACAGATAAAACAAAATACAGTACATTTAGCCAAAGCTGAAAAACGGGACAATGGCACTTCAATTTTAGTTGTTCTCACTATTTTTGAATCTTAAGGAAGGTCGATTTGACCCAAAGCTATAAAGCTTCTGTCAAGCTGAACTGCATCTTTTGTTTCATGTATTGCTTTACCAACATGTTTTGTCTAGCTCTATTCAGCTCAGAGGTAATACTGTGAGATTTAATAGCTTTGATTTACAGGTCTCATGAGACAATCAAATGATCTTGCCAGAATTTAAAGTCTATAAATCTATTAATTTGTTCTTATTAACAAAAGAACTTTACATGCTGATGTTTAGCTACTGCAATTTAATAACTTTTTCCTAACAATAATCAATGAATGTTCTCACATATATTTCACTCCCCCCCCAAAAATACTATCTTTATCTGCTTATCTGAACTGCTGAAAAAGCACATCCATTCATGCATAAACTGTCCAATGAATTTGAAAATAAAGCTTTATGTTTAAATTAGCATCCCATAGTCTGCTCCTGATGATCCCCTGTCTTCCCCGTAAGTGACATGAATTGTGATACTGGGTAGTGTGCATTACTCTTTCAATGACACTGAATCCTTTGAAGCAAAAATAGTCGACAAAAGCATCATCAGAGTTGTGGGTACCCTCACAGCAAGTACTGATTCTCATGAGAAATTTTCTTAGGAACCTGAAAAGCAACAGGAAGAATTTGAAAGTTGGAGGAAGCAATGCTAAGCACTTGGCAAAGTTCTCTTTTCATACTTAAATTCTGCTCTTCAAGATACCCCTCTGCGAGACAATGCAGGCGTCAGACCGCACTGTCCGTTATTGGAAAACCGGGCTGCCTAATCTGTATAGGCAGAAGACAGAGCAGAGGCATGGAGTTTCTATGGAGATGGGAATTGGTGAGGAAGTGCATTTTCTTCCAATTCATCCAGTCTTCCTGATCTTATAAGGGGCCATTTATCTCTCTCTGAAGATATGGTGACATCTTTGGGAGCAGTAGCAAAAGCAAGGTTAAGGTTGGCCTCAAGCGAGGGTATCTGGTATATTTTCACCAGGTCCAGCATTTCAAAGTATAATTCACAACAGTTTTTGCTTCTCAGACCTGAGAGTATATGCCAAATACTGATAAGCTATTAGGCTGGTTTTGACAGTAAGAGGTAATAAAGAATACGAAGTATTTCTCAAGTAACAGCAATGTCATTAACAGTAATGGTGCTATCAAACAATTGCACACTACTCAAACTCTCTGCAGAGCAAGCCGGTCGAACACCACTGGATCTTTCACAAGTATGTGTACGTGCCCTGACTAGGACAGGCAAGTAGGCAAATCAGAGGCACTTCACATGATCATTTGTACACCTGAGAGATGCCTAGAAAATTTGAGTTAGATTTCTCCACTTTCAGAATACATAGGGCTACTCAAGCTCCCTTTACCTCCCTGTCTCCTTTGCCTCTTTCAGAGTTCTTTTTTTTTTTTTTTTATTTAGGAGGTGAAATTTATAACTGGAAAAGGAAATTTTTTGCAGGAAGAGAGCTACAAAGCTGGACTTTTCTTTTTAAAGCCACTCGTTGGGCTTCCTTTGCTTTACAGGGGCTTGAGGCTGCTCCCTTATCTACCCATGTATCTTTTGAGAGACTAAAGGACTGGGGAGAAGAGTTAAAACATACCTTGATGGAATCATCAAAGGGAAATATATGTGTCTGGCTTCAATTTAGCTTAGTGCAGGGACATAATGTATGTGGTGGGTGACACTCATTTCCAAGGGCTTGTAAAGAAATATGTTTCCCAATTTGTATTCTTATGTAAAAGAAAACTTTCCTTTCAAATCTGTAAAGACCAGATGTTTTTACAGGGTTTGTATCACGAGCTGGAGAGGTTGAAGGGAGGCCTTTTCCTTCCTCCCCCTGTGCTCACCATCGGCAGCAGCGGTGCGGCACAGTGGAACGTGAGGCTGATCAGTTACCTGTCCTGCCCCCCAGAGAGCACCATCGCTGCCCCGCACACCCGCAGGCTCCTTTATTAGCACTCCCAGCTTTGTGAGCACGTTCTGATACACATTTGAATTTGAGCTTGATTTACTCAACAAAATAGGATTTCTAGAAGAAAATGTGAAAGTCCCGGGAGAATGAGGGAGGTGAGGGTTAGGAAGCCCACAGAATTGCAAGTTCTGGTCCACCACTCTGAAAACTCTCACCAGGTAAAGGGCCATTACAAAAAACAAGTTCCTCAAAATCGAGAATATGTATGCATGTGTATATACACATATATATACATATCTCACAATAACAGATAATCTGATCACAGTGGTTTCTTCTGAGATTATTCTTAACTTTCTGATCTCCTTTGGTTTTAACTTTTTGCAGTTCGGTTTTATTTCCGATAGAAGCAGGGTTGTAAAATAAGTGGTTAGGTAATGCAAAATAATTCATATTTAAAGGAATATAATTTCATAATTTACTTCAGTGTACAAAAAAATAAAATTATGGAGCATTCAGCTCACACCAGTAGCAACTTATACTTCATTACTGTTTTTAGTAAAACAGATCCTTTTATTAATGTAGAGAAACATTTATGTGCTGAAGCATTTTTAAAAGTAGAAAACGAATAAAGAGTTTAACTAGTGATCTTACTACTAGTTCACAGGTTCAGAAGGTATTTTTTGCAGTGCAATATTCTGTGTGTTTTGTAACATGCATAATAAATCACTTATTACTGACTTAGAAGATTTTTATGTTTGAATCTACTTTCCTCAGATTTTTAGAATAACTCAAAAAGATTTTGAAGCCTTTCTAAATTAGATTGCTACCTTTCTCTTTTTTTTTAGTAAATCAGAGATATTTCAACTGTGGTAGACATACAGTGATTTGTTTGACACATCCATTGTGCCTTCCTTCCCCCTCCTCACAGCCAATTCCTCAGTTTGCTTGCCAGGACAATTCAGAAGCCGTGTCTCCTTTTTGCAATGTGCATCACCTCAGCATTTTGTGTTTATACCTATTTTACAAACTAAAAGATGACAAATGGAAATACTGAGCCACCACTAGAAGTTTTTTCTTCTGAAACACGGAGAGCAGGCCGAACTTACTAATAGTTATATAAAAAATGAAGGAAAATGTGGTCTCTAATAGATACAGACTGTAGCATTTGAACCTTTTCCAACACAGATATTCGTAGTAATGAACAACACCTTTGGGAACAGCACAAGGAGTTTCCTTTAAGGAATACAAGGTGTCACTGTGGTCTTCAGACATTGCCTTTGCAACCCACATGCTTCACATTTATGGCATCTCTAGTTTGCTGCAATGCACCCAGGAGAAGGCTGAAGGAGGAGCATGGTCCATTTCCAGACCTGCTCTCCACTCCTTCTGGATTGCTGCAGCTGTCGGGCAGCACGACCTCCAGCTAGGGGCAGAAAGTGGTAGAAGGTAAGGGAAGAGAAGCCCAAAACAGGGCAGAAGATGGGTATTGCAGATGTCAGAAGTATATGATGGTGCCTAGTAATCTTGATATCAGATGATACCATACCCACTTAGAATCACCTTACTCATTATAATCAGTTTCAGTATACAGATGCATACACATTGCTGCCTTCTAGTTTTCACATGAAACACTGGAAAAAAATAAAAAAAGACTAATGTTGGATCTTGACACAGCAGCCAAAACACATGTCACTAATCCTAACTTACAATCAGATTGAAGGAGCTGGAGGGCATAATAATAATTATTACTGCCAATAATTTCTTCATGGTGTCACACTAGATAAGTCAAAGCAATAATAATTCTTCTAATCTACATGCAGGAACCATCAACAGAAAAAAAACCCTAAACCAGTCCATACTCCAGTCTGATTAGAGCTGTATGACATGTGAAAACATACTGTAAATAAGCCAAACTCTGCTGTGCATGACTGAGTGCAGTAAATTTGACACGTCTTTACTATACGTGTAAATATTTGTAACAAAAACTAAATGTCATCAAGTTCTGCATTTCTACTAAGGTGTCAGTCTTAGAAAACAGATTAAGCTCAGCCCTTTTTGATGAGCAAACTCTTCAGACATCTGCTGTTCTTTCCGCCTCCCTCATCTTCATCAGACTAGAGAAGGGTTTGTTAGAACCAGCAAAGACCAGCAAGGAGAATAGATGAAAGGAAGGACTACAGCTCTGGATGTGACAGAGGCTGGTTCCTGGGGCTCAGGGAGGTATTCCTGCTACCCCTGAGCAAGAAGAATACCTTCCGGGTCCTCTTCCAGGAACATATTAGAGGAAACCCAGAGAGCAGAAGACAAAAAGATGCAGCCAAACACAGAAAGGAGCAGAAGCAGGTCAAGCAAAGGGATATTCACAGTACAGCAGCAATTTTCCAGTTAAGTCCAGGCTTTCCATTTCCCTTCTGATTGTCTCTTTCTACTCTCTCTCCTTTCTCAGCCAGCTCTTTAAATAGCTTTCCCATTCACCTCCCTTTTCTCATTTCTCCTTGTGTTTCTGTGCCCTCACCCTCACCCACCTTTCCACGTGTGTGTTCTCCTTACAGTCTTTCACTCCTTCTTCACTGCCCCTCCAAAAATGACCAACAAGTTTTGCTGTAAGTTTCTGTCCTCTTCACCTTGCCATCAAACCTCCTCTTTGACAGCTCTCGTCTGTGTAGCTAGCAAGCTCTTCAGGAGGAAACAACTCGATCTTCTGAAACCATGTTGCTGTAAAAACTAACACCAGATGTGTGAGCAGCAAAGGTCTGACCCAGAAGAGGGCACATAAGTGAACTTCAGGAGCACCTGATCTGGGATTTATGCTGAATCTGCATCAGTGCTGAGAAAATAGGCTGCAGTTGGTTTGGTACAAGTTTGGATGGCTGGGGAAAGATGATACTGAAACTGGCATAAAGCCAACCAATATGAAGCTAAATTACCAACATTTAAATATACAGTTGAATTTGCAGAATTATTTCATACAGCATCAGCATTTTGGCTCACGTGGCTTTGGTGCTTTTGATCCAGCAGTGGGAGCCCTGAAGCAGGATTTACTGTGTTCTTGAATGACAGCCCAAAGTTGCAGAGCACCTAGCAAGATGAAGCGTACTTCAGGTTGCTCCTTAGGCACTTTTGGAAGAAGCACTATTTTATTATTAATAGTAATAGTAGTAATAATACTGATAATTACTCCATGTATTAAGCCAACAGCCATTCAGGTGGTGCCTACGTTATTGAAAATCACCTGGAAACCTAATCAGCTCAAACCACTCTCTCTGCTTCCTGGAGGGGAAGGCTTCTGCTTTCAGCATGGTTCTAGAGAAAGATAAGTCTCTGTACTTGAGCTGCTTCTGTTTACCAAGCACTCTTGAGGAGAGCAAGGCCACTCTCACGTGGAAATCAGACAGGCCACATACTTGTCCCAGCATGCCTGCAAATTGTAAGGAAAATGAAGTTAGAAGATTCCTCCCTGTCTGGAGCAGACCCAGCAGTCTGTTGATCAAAATTTCACCATCGTTTCTCTGCAGTAAATACTGAAAGCCTATAAAATGCTCAAACATTGTGTAACAGGAATAAACTTGAACTGAGAGCCCTGCAAGGTTAGCTGGACCAACACTGTGCTTGGAAATCAAGCTTCTAACTAGGTGGCAGAGGATCCTGTGGTTTCAGCCTCTTGGGATTTGATATTTTTTGACTGAGCTGACCATGTAGCTTACTGTGTTCAGCACACACACCTCCTTTCCTCTAGACTCCTGTATTTCTGCCCAGGGCCACCCAACAGAGCTGTACCCACACTTACCCTTGCAAGGTCTGCAATGTACCTGTGACATGCCAGGCATGTGGTCCTGGCAATCTTGTCTATGATAAACAGTGGTGTTAGCTAAGAGACCTTGACAGGGGGCCAACATCTCCTTTTTCCATTCAGACAATATTTCTACACAAGGGGAAAAAAGAAGTAAAGATTATACATGGGATAGCCCTAATTCTATGAGTCTAATCTGCTGCTGTGTCAAAGGTATCGCATATTGTTGAAGGCAAATGGGCTTAACTGTGCTGAGCACATAAAAATCAGGCTTTTCCTATGACTCAGAAGTGAGTTGCTTAACCACAGACCCCAGAATCTGTGACAGTTCAAGCACAGTCAGTTTTTATACATCTGAGTTCTTAGACGACAGGGACTTGGCTGGGCTGCACTGTGGGTAAAATTAATTGTAGTCCCTCATCATCTTAACTTTGCTGAGGGATAACCTCCAACTTGGAGGGTGAAACAGATGACTTGAGAGAATGAACTGTGGCATAGCTCAGAGCCACAACAAATTCTTACTAACCATGGAGCTTTTTCTAGCAGATACCTGCATCTGGACTGTGGTGTGGAGTACAATGGGATTTAATAAGTGCCATTAAAACTGGCAGACAGCCCTGCTCCTAGAGAGGGGCCATATATTTAAGAACTATGCAAAATATTATGTAGTATGCATGTGACCAAATTCTTTGTAGAGGAAAATCCCTGGGACTGTGTTAAATTAAATAGGATTATGGCTTTCACTAATCTGTATCCAGTGTGACCATAAAAGGGTATTAGTTTGATAATATTTAAGGACTTAGCTCTACGGCAGCAGCGATCAGCTGTCTAAGCTCAGCAACTGTATTGTCAGTGAAAATGTTAACTATTAAAGAGACTGTTATTTACATTGCCCAAATTAAACATGTGACACTCACCAGCTGGCAAATTAAGCACAAGGAAGTTATGCATAGGTCAAGACATTTTTTCTTTTTGGAATACGGAGAAGGAGAGAATGGTGGGATGTGACTTCTGCGAGCAGCACTGCTTAGCCCTGCTCTTCTGAAGCCAGGGGTAACACTCCCACCAGCTTCAGTGAGAGTGAAGGCAAACTGGTGTGACGCTAAAGAAGAACCTCACCCTTGTGCCTGAAGCCTTTTCCCCAAGTGGCACAAATGATTTGTTAGATAATTTGGCAATATAGCATTGTTCCTAAGATGGGAACATTCCTTGCCAAGCTGGCATTTGTTTAACAGGAGTTACTCAGGTAGTGGTATAACGGTGCTACAGCTGTCTCCAGTTGCTGAAATCAGAGGTAACTCTGTGACATACACTGGCAAATGCTGACATTTTAATGGCTCTCTCTGAAAAAGCAAACAGATAACTCTCTTCGAGCCTGTTTCTTGCCAGACACACACATGTGTATAAATATATATGCATATGGTCAACTGGAAAACATTAGGAGCCTTCTTAAATGTAAGTCCTAGTAGTGCAATATGAAAAATACTAAGCAGCAAAAGGATCTAAGCCACAGATCAGTTTAAGTCATAGAAATTTTCCTACTGATTTCAGTGAAATAAAGATTTTCATTACTTGTATTGAAAGTAGTATTATTTCAGTAAATGGATTACATAATCGGACTCTTTTTGTATTAATTTTTAACCACGTTTTATTTTGTTAAAGCTATAAAAAGCCTATTATTACATCTTCAATTACCTTGTATGCACAAAATTCATTCTGTTCTTAAAGTATTCAAATTTGTATATTGTTAGTAGGAGAGAAAACCATTTTTACTCTTTCCATTACATGCTCTACAGTCAGCACAGATAAAATAAATTATCACAGTCTCACATCTCTAACACTGGAAGAAGACTCTACCTGAAGGCCACATTTTTAAGAGACTTCCATGTAACTCCTATTGAGGATAACCGTGTTGTCCAAGTGTGGCAGAGCATAACAATGTGAAAATAAAGTATGATTATAGCGTGGGCTGCAGAATGATCACTTACAGGAACATGGAGCATGAGATGTAGTGGGTTGATTCTTAGCTCCCAGACAAGACTTCCAGGGCTGCCAGGACAAAATATCCTTTGTGTTTAAGTGGAACAGTCATGTACCAGGGGTCAGACAGGGACTAAAGTGTAGGAGAAACGTAGTGTACCCTTCCAGTCCCTCAGATTGCGACTGTTCTTTGCACAGTCCCATCAAGGCAAACCTAATCTGTCCCATCATACTAAAATCCTCATACAGGAGCAACTGGCTGTAATATTAGCAGGAAAGACATGATGCCCAAAGCAGCCTTACTCATTTGGGCACCACAGGCAACTTCTTCAAGATGAAGATTCCCTGCAATGGAGGGTGATTTTTGATCACCTTGCTGTCGTATCACCTCATATCACTGTAACAGTGATACAGTTAGAAGATCTTTCATGCGCAAATGTATCTATGATCCATCCAGTTACTCTCCATGTGCTTTATAAGTTTAGAGTTAACTTCTTATGATTAAAATCTGATTTCTTCATTTTGTTATTTATTATTCTCTAATTTAATTGGCTGAATTCATTGGTTTGCTGTGTGATTGAGTGACCCCAATTAAATACCTAGGAAATTTGGTAGGACAACCCAGCTGATTTTCTTTTTCATTTAGTCAACCAGCCAGCATTTTAAACAAAAGGGGTTAAAAAAATATAAATGTGAGTTGGCGTATTACCAAGTTTCCTTAGACAGTTTCTCCCAGAATCATCAGGAACACTGTTTATGCTTCCTTAAGCTTTCAGTATGCTTTCCAGATGGATGTTTTGGGATCCCAGCTTTGTAAGCAAAACCATTCAACTGAAATAAATATGTGCCTGGACAGGTTCTTCATCATACCCTGGAGCCACCTGAAATTATGGCAATTCCCAAGGATTCATACAATTGTGCCAATGCTAGGGCTCTTCTCCAGAAGAAAGCTGTGTCTGCTTTTTTCTTTCTTTTTTTTTTTTTTTTTTATTAAAACTCAGGGAAAATTCTAGCCTAGACAGCACTATTTTAAGCTAGAAATACTTTATTATCACATCTACAACAGCAGTATCAAATACTTAACTGCTAAACAATATTTTTTTAAAAATAAGTATCAACAAGCTACTTGGAGATCCATTAAAATTCACATCACTACTTCTTTTAAACATGAAGAGATGTTTTCTAAAGGCCTCATCCTGACTTTCACCACAAAAGCATCTGTTTTCTAAGTAAATTACTACACCATTGCAATGGCTTGACAGTAGTTATTAGTGAAGGCTGTTCCCAGAGCTGTGTGCTGTAGCTGTGGGAAAAGGGCTATGGGCAGGAGTGTCTCCCTCAGTGAGGAGGGATTCTAGATACTGCAAAATCTTCATATAGTCCTTGACTCACTGCAATTGTACAAAGGGTGACAATGAGTTTTAGGGCAAGCAAATACCACTGAGACATAAAATATTTTCTCAAGTGTCAATATTTATTAAACTCACTGAATTCAGAGGAGAGAATTTGGGTAACTCTGGCTGGTGTTGAGCATTGGTGTGTATTCACTAGCAATTCCATTATTTGGGTAAAAAGACAGCTTCCATTTTACTAAGACAAGTAGAAAGTTCTCTGCCTCCATGCCTGAGAACCTAAACAGAACCAGAACAGCCTGTTTATGTAAATAAAAATATTATCTATCATCTTATTTGCAGTGCTGTCACTTACCTGAACAAGAATAGGGCAGAAGTTATGGGTTGTATGCCTCTTTGTAATTGTTTTTACACATCGAGTGTGTTGCCAAGGAACACCTGTGTGTTTTGGCTTATTTTTTATCATTCACAGGTTTTTTTAAATACCAAGAGAAAAAAAAAAGGGGGGGGGGGGAAGAGCTTTAAATGTATCTGTGATCCCCTTCCAATGTGTCAAAGTAAATCCTAAAGAGATGGTGGTAGCTCATAAATAATTTTGAACACTTTAAAAATGATTTACAGTGGTACGCACAAATGTATACCATTAAACTGTAAGAATAGTCCCTGCAGTGCTTTCAGCCTGGGCCAGCTTGAATTCTCCCAGCAGTTACTGGGCAGAGTCTGGGAACTGGCACAGCATGGAGACAGGCAGTGTGCAGGTGGTCACTGCTCAGAAAACAATGTAATCGGCTGGATGTGGGATGCTCCATGCCAGCATCTCCAATGCCAGAGAGCAGTCACTGTCACTTTTAAATTTACTAGCGTAAGCCATGTGTTCTCTTTTCTCTTTGTCAAGGGAATAGGATGCAGAAAGTTAAAAATAACTCTACTTGCCAATGTATCAACTTATACCAAGTTTTAAGGTGAAAGGGAAAAATAGGTTGGTGATCATATTGTTAGAGATGCAGTTTAAAGGCTAAATTCATCCCTGTTCTAAATTCACTGACCTTTATTTGTATGTCAGATCAGTAACAGTAAAATATTGGCAAGTAATATAAAATAAGTTTCTCACAACCTTTGAGAAATGCTTTGTCACCCAAAAAGTTAGGTTTAAAATTGAAAAGGGTTGAGAAGAATGAGTTCTCTTAAGATAGATAGGTATGTCAGGATCCAGCTCCCACAGTATAATATAGTTGTTTACTTCATTTGTAAAAATGCTACCATAAACTTTCCTGGTGAAAATTAATTGTCAAGACATTAAAAAATCAATTACCAAGCACAGAGTTTTCTTTCTAACAATGTTACATACTGAGAATTCAAACTGGATCATGGAATTATAGTGAGGGTTTCTTTAGATTTATGTGTGTACCATTTCAAGGCTTTGCAGGTAACCATCAGCTCAGTCCCACTGTAAACTGTGGTACAGAATAGAATCCGTCTCTGTAAGCACAACTTGGTGTGAAAAAAAAAATGGAGCTCACTTCACTTTTCAGTCATTATATTCCTTTCCCACTGCTACACCTATCATTCACATTACCAGCTGTAACTCCGCAGAATGGTAAAAACCCCTCTGTTAGAAAGCCTTTTAGAAACCATCATTTTCTGGGATAAGATTCTTCTAGCTATGAATTCCCAGCTATCTGAAGATAGTTTTACACCCAAGTTGAATGTCATGTGTTATTTAAAGAATTTGTTAAATATTCAAAACTGACTAGCAATGATTTACAAACACAGTATTTATCACACAAAATTACAATAAGAAACCACAGAATTAAACGTGCAATTTAAACCTCATTCTTTTGCAATGTCACTTCAGCTTTTTGGAGGAGCACATAGAAAGCAGTTCTTCATAGAAATACCACCGGAGTGTAAACTGAAAGGATTTCAAAGCTTGTGTCAATTGCAAGTTATTGTAAGTCACTTTTACTTACACCATGAAGCTATGATTTCACTGAGCTATCTCCACTTGTAGGACCTCTCTAAACCACAGCATACTGGCTTTTCCCCATGAAACTAAACAAAGTACCCCCTGTTCCTTGTGACCATGATTCAAGCAGTTGTCTGGACCTAAGAACATACTATCAAATCAACACAGCAGGAAAATATGAAAAATTATCAGAGGTCACAACAAGCAGCAGTATTTGTGAAACAATAAAGTCTTCTTAGACAATGTTTATAATGCATTGTTGATCTGAATACTTTGGCAATGACCTAACGTTTACAGAACAGAGATATAAATACTAACTCATCTCTACGTCACAAAGTACATCTTTTACCTATTGATCTTACTAAGATGAACTCCTTGGCTCTTCTGTGCTCTCAAAAGACTGCGTATTTAGAAGGATGTGGGATAATTATGACAAGTAATTAAACAAAAAGTTAGAGATGGAAGTTTTAGATAAACAACTTAGGAATTTTGAAATCGGGGGGGGGGGGGGGGGGACGATTAAGGGGGGGGGGGGGGGGGTTGAAGGACAGATTAAACTAAAAACAAAATTGCTGCCTGAAAAATGTGCCAATTAGAAACACAAAGTTATCATACTAAGTCTCTGTGCTACAAGACTCTAATTGTTCTACTAAAATTCACCTTAAATCCACTGCAGAGGAGTCTTAGTTGAGACTAAGGGGAAGAATAATGTAACACTATTACATTATCAAATTCTATTAGAATAGTTAATTGCCTGCATTTACAGTGATTTCATAATCTCCCATTATGACAGCTGCAGGGAGGAGAGAGAGCAGGGGGACATGTGAATTCTTGGCACTGAAATCACAGAATCTATGTTAAAGGCTTATTAAAACTATTTAATCCGTTTCCCTGCTGATTCTGGATTGTCCCCCATTGTACCCTTCCTAGTGTTCTGTCTAACCTAGCTTCAAACATCCCAAGCGATGGGAATGTCTTCAGTTCCCTTCGGAGATTACTTCAAGGTTAATGGATTTCACTGGCAGAGACATTTTTTGATCTCCTGCCTATAACTGCCCTTACTTTATTCTTTTGATTAAGCAGGCTTCTTGCCTTCTCTTTTTCATGTGAAAGATATGAGATACCCCATGAATACGAGAAATTCCACCTCCTGCCCTGTTGTTAGTTGTAGGTGGTTTCCAAGTGAGGGATCTAGAGGATTTCCATCCAGATAAAGCCAATAGCAAGCTGCCAGTAGTATGAACCATCAGTATAGTAATACTTTCTTCCCTAGCTGCTGCTGTGCCACTAGAAGTGGTTTCCATATGCAGCCCTCAGCCAGCTACTTGTCACCACCCTCTTCCTAGAGGTTATGCACACCCTCCCACTCCTGATTTTCTGGCTGAGCTATTGCTAGAATTGCTGCTTAAAATGAGCCAGCTTAGTCAAAGTCTGCTTAAATAGTGAATTATTGCTTACCCATCTCTTTCTAGCTGACATGGGCTAGACAACCCTTCCAGCCACATCTCATCTAGCTGACGGGAGAAAGAGTATCCCCCAGCAAGTTGGTGGTGACCTTTGAGGAAGCAGAAGGAGAAATGCAATAGATTCACACTTGCCTCCCTGCTCCGGATGCTCTGTGTAAACTGGGAACAACTGGTGATAGGAGATACCTACAGACTGCAAAGAGACAGGCTAAACTTTTTCCAGACTGAAGGTGCCCAATTAAGCCAGGCCAACACTGTGGTTTGTTACAAAAACAATTTGCTACTTTGCTTACTTGATAAGAATACTTAAAGTACAAATACTTTCTTTTTAAAAAATCCCATTTTTGGTTCACTACAGGTGCTGACCATAACTCTGAAAAGGACTCACACAGTTAGGTTCTGTGGTTCCAGGAACCACAGCTGTATATGCTGTCCTTCCAGGATCAGAGAGAGGGATTCCAGCCCAACAGAAGATGCAGTCAGTCACTTGAAGTATTATGCTTCTGCAGAGCAGTCAAGCTGTATTTGGTTATTTATATACTTTATAAATACTCTAGATGCTTTCAGCAAAGCTACTAGACACCTTAGTGACAGAAATAGCTAAGAATTAGGAAGCAGTGCATTTTTAACAAACATAACATGCTATCCCTCTCACTGAAATCAGAATTTCTGTCCATAAAGCATAACTGTTATCTGAAAGTTAAATCTTTAGGACTCTTTTAATGCTTTACAAATGGCTGAGGATGGGGTGATAAATGCCTTTTTTTTCTAGGCCTGTTCTAAATTATAATGTTTTGCCAACATAGCTGTGTCAGTTCCCGGTGTGAAAAATTCACGTCCCCAGCAGATATTGCTATGTTTGCAGAACTCCTGGTGCGGACGCAGCTTTGCCAGAAGGGGAGAGCTTATATTGGCTCAACTTACATCACTTAAGGAGGTGGTGTAGCTATGCCAGAAAAACTCCTTCTGTCAGTTTGAACAGTATGTACTGCGGGGTGCTCTGCCAGATACAGTGATGGTGGAGCTGTGGGGTAGACAAGACCATGATCACTGTTGCTCCATACATTCACTTTTAATCAGCGTATTAATCAACATGCCACATTTGAGAAATGCATCTCATGAAAGACTGCTGCATTTACTGACATCCTCAGTCTGCACTTCTGCTAATATATAAGAACTGCTACTTTGATGCCTGTCTTGAAATAAGAAACCATGTGCTACTCAAATGTGTATTCTTGGAAACCAAACAGCTAAATTATGACCTCCCTAGGTGTGTTGGCACCTTTGCTGCAGTTATATAATTTTATGTTTTCTTGTTTCCCTGCTTGGCATCTGCTAGCCTCCAGGCCTGTATTTGGAAAGTATATAGCTCATCTAACCTCTTCTGACACTGTCAAAGATATTTTTGGATTTATTGTGATCTAAATTTAACTGACAAGTACTTTTATTAAAAGAAAAAAAAAAGAAAAAAGAAAACAGTTACAGTAAATTCTCTGCAGTGTCTTTAATTTGTCCTTGATGCCCTTTTCTCCAAAATATCACATCAACTGCTTTCACATGACTCTGAATGCTACTCATGCCTGAAATGTATATAGATAGATACTGATTACTGATTTCAGCAGTTGTTTTCAGTATCAGCTGGTTCCTTCCTCTGGCTGGAGTCGTGTCTGGCAGTTCTTTCTGGTGCTGTGTGACCTCCGTGTTTATGTCTGATACCCTGTCTCCACTTATGACAGGCTGTAGTATCATGTACACTTGATAACATTTATGAAATATATATGTTATGCTCTATAAGAAGAAAATCTAAGATAAAATATTCTTAAATGTGGTGTTTTGTTTTGTTTTTAAATTAATAGATACATATTTTATTTGAATTGTCCTAAAAACTGCAAACTAAAATTCAGTAAAGTCAGTGAGACATTTCCCATGCAATACAAGCAGTAGAAGTGCTGCTTAAGGAAGCAATAGAAAGGAGAACCTTCAAAATAGTGCCATAAGCATGTTTGCCCCAAGCTCATTTATACTAGCCGTATCTTCCGTAATTATAATAATTGATTTAGCTCTACTTTCCACAACTGTGACAGAATGAGTTGTAGTAACTCAACCTGAAGAGAAATACATCTATGTCTAGAAAATGGAAGTGGTGCCTGGCCTTTGGGAGAACAAGACAGACATCTATCATTGTGTCTATTATTACTGAAAGTCCACCACAAATCTGGACATCACCTTAAGCGCAGGAAAGCTGATACCTACAATAGGAGCTAGAACTGGCACCTGGCAAATTCCTGACAGTTCATTCCTCTTTAAATAATATCATACCAGTAGTTTTAAGCCAGCAGCTTTTCCATTCCCCCTGCTTATCTCTTTCTAGCTGCAGTGTCATCTGTGTTACACCACTGGCTGTGTTTGTTGTAAAAAAATATAAAGGAGGACATCACAATCCCAAAGCATCACTGAATCCCATGTGTCTCAGCAACATGTGTACCAACAGGAATTAGAACAAGTGGAACAGAATTTTACTGGAGTAAAAACGTGAAGATAAACGGTCTTCACAGTTCTGACATGTCTGTCTGGCAAGCAAGCAAGCAAGCAAAGCAGTATTACGTTAGATACACATGGTGTTAGCTGTAGCTATTAGCATGTATAAAGGTGTTCCACTAGCAGTGGATGCACTCAGAGTGAATAGAAAATACTGTGGTATTTGTGATCAGCTATCCAGAACAGTTAGATAAGACTTTTTTCCAGTCTGTAACCGCTCAGGGATCTACTGAACAGCACCCTTAACCCAGATTGTTTATATACATTTAAGTAGCATCTAATTTCAAAATAAATTATACAAATATTATGCTCAAATTAATGAAGAGAACAGTTCTAGGTTAGAATTAAAGCATCAAAAAAACCACCCTGAAAACAAACTGGGAGGAAACTTCCAGTTCCACTGTGTGTGAACAGCAATGAAAGGAGCCCATAATTTCTTTGAATTGTGGAAAGGAACAAAATCACTTTCCTGCTATTCTTTTACAGCCATTTAATTTCCTGAGTGTACAGCTTTCTTTGAAAGTTTGCTAATAACTTAATTAATTAACAAGCTTAGACTCTGAGGCGCTTACTCCTGCCAGGCTCTGCTTTGCACAGATATGGCTGTATTAAATTGGCTTTGTTGCAGAACCATTCCCTCTTCCCCCGTCCCCTTGGTTTGACACGATCTTAGTTTATGGGCAAACTTGAAAAGGTCATTAAAAATTTGGTGATGAGACGCCCCTCTATGCTTAATTATTATAAGCCAAAATACAAGAGGATATGAAAGGAGTTTAAGGAAGAAGAAGTCTTTTAACCTGAATAAAGGCTTCGAATAGAGAAAATGAAGGAAACAGCAAAACTCTTATACACAGAAGATGTGACTGTGCACACAGGCCAGCATCTTACTGAGCAGGACTGTGACATTTCAGAGTACGAAGATGTTTGGAAAAAATAGCTGGGATCAGCCAATTTGTTAACCTCTCTGCTAATACTGCCAGTTGTGGTGGTGTTTGCAATGTGGGCACCTGTTCAAAAAAGAGCAGAACAAAGACAACTCCCTTTACACAAACTTTTCCATTTTGTGAACCACATCTTAAAGGAGACCACATCCCTCCTGTACAGACTGTGGGCCACCTCCCATCCCACCAGTAACCAGATAATATTTCTGTAATAGCTACAGTAACCGAGTTTATGAACTCAGCTGAGAAGTAACAAAACAAACAAAAAACCCCCAACATAAACAGAAAGGAATGGGAATTTTTAACTTCTCTTAATTCTACTTACCATCTAGAAATGAAACAGCTACAGCTCTCTCTGGCTGACTGGTGTCCTCTGGCTGACAGGTGTCAGACCAGGAGGTACCCAGTGCACCAGCAATAACCACTGTCTGCAGAAGACAAGGACACTGAGTCATAAAAGTCAGGCTAGATGTCACCTGAGTGGGGAAATCAAACTGCAAGAGCCTGTGTTAGGGTGCAGGTTCCCTGTCTAACCATCAGAGACAGTTAGCAACCTCCAGAACTAGATGTGAAGG
>NW_009914791.1:20967-21717 GCF_000696875.1 Nestor notabilis
GAGTCTCACTTGAATTTGTCTGATGTTTCTACTGAGGAGCTGAGTGATGTACCTTATTTTTATCTACCCCTTGCTTTTGGCACAAATCAGGTGCGTTAACATCTGCCCAGCTTTACCTTCAGCCAGTACTGCAACCTATGTGTCCTAGGAAAAATACAGTGAACCATAACAGGCGCTTTGCAAAAGCCAAAAGATGCTCAGTGGAAGTGTCCCAAGCTGAACTTGCTGAGGGGATTGAACTTGCCACAGCTCCAGGGATTCCTGCTTCGACACACAAACAACATGTGATTTATGGTATCTGTTGCAGTTCTAAGTTTAAAATGTTTACTACACTTCTAATGTTTTATCCACTCTGAAACAAAAGAAATATTTTCCAGTAGGAGAGTGCTGAGCTGTGGGTAGCTTTATAAAGTATCTGTTGGTGACTTGCTGGGAAAAGAACAAATAAACAAACAAAAACCCAAAACCAACCCAGAAACATTTAATTTCCTCCACGATGAAGATGAATTCCTCCAATTCTTTAAAACTCTGCCAGTGCTCCTTCTCCTTCCCATCCCCTCTCTTGCCCTCACAATATGTTGTTTTGAGCTCGTTTTCAGCTGGGCAATTAATAACGACAAGCTAACACCATGTCTTTTTGTTGTTGTTTGTGTGTTTTCCCTGTGGGATTCCTTAAGGAACGTACAACTGCTCGCTGGAACAGGCACCGTTCGGTCTGCAAACACACGACGTTCCCTACGGCTGCTGCTG
>NW_009914792.1:0-499 GCF_000696875.1 Nestor notabilis
GGGGGGAGAAGGGGGAAAGAAGAAAAAAAGCTGATCAGTATTTTTTCCAAAATGAACTGTGTTTATTTGTGTTGGCAGCAGGAAGAGCTTTTTTCTGAGTCACATCCATGCCCTGCCACCTGTGTTAAGAAGCTTGTTTTGCAACAGAACAGTGCTAAATTGTGGATGAGCACTGGAAAATTTAATTAAAACTCACTTCAAAACCAACACATCCTGTAAGCATCTCAGAAAATCTATAGGTTCATCATTAAATTCATTAGCAAGTTTATAAAATCCAAAAACAAAAAAAGCTGCTCAAATATGCATGAACACACACACAAAAAGCAACCACCCCCAGTAATGCAAATTCTCTTGGACCTCATGCATTGTGGCAAGGCCCCCGGAGTAAGGCAAGCACGAACGACCATCTGTTATTTTTGTCTGCAAAGCAGCGACTTCCCCCCTGATGAATCTTTGATAGCAGCCAAGCAATGGCAGCAACTACTATGGCAGGGGCTGA
>NW_009914792.1:530-3457 GCF_000696875.1 Nestor notabilis
CAGCCCCAGCCTCCATTTCACTTTTCACTCATCCTGCATGTTAAATGGCTGCTTCAAACCCAGGAGTAGCTCTTTACATATTAAAACCAAATATGCCTTTTCTGTGCTTTCATTTAAATTACAGCAAATGAAGGAAAGTGTCAGGGAGCAAGTGAAGGGAAAAAAGGAAAGAGAAAGAGTTGGAGAATGAAGAATCCCTTAGGGAGCATTCACAGTGCCAGAGAGATACTCATTTTCTAGCACCATCTGTCAAGAGGTACTTGGAGCTTTTTTCTTTCTTTCTCTATCTTAATACCCTCCCCCAGGTTTTACCATCTCACGTGCTATACCAAGCGCGAAAAACCTCTAGAGTTCATAGGAAAAAAAAAACAAAAAAACAAAAAAACCCACTTGGCCTTCGATCATTTGAGTGGCAAAAGTGTTACTTTGGGACAGACTGAACTTCTAGTTAAAGTCAACATTAGGCTCCAACTAGGCATGGCTTAGATGCAGAAGACAATTTGTCTGCAGTTGACTGGTAGCTTCTTTTAGCACTGCTATTGTACAAGTTTCAAGTCAACAACAAAAAAAAATATGAATAAATAAAAAATCTGAGATGTGCCCCAAAAGTGTAGATTTGAGCCCACAGCTCAACCATTGTCCATCCCATCCAGCTTCTGGGCAGTAGCAGTGAGCCAACCACCATGGTAGCACAGTTGCAAAATGTAAGAAATCAAGTTAGCTTGTCTGCTCCATTGCAACATTTGGACACCTTTTTCATTTTATTTAAATCTATACTTCATCTGACTTCTCACTCACAGCAATTTAGCACCTGAGACAGGAGAATGTTTTCATAACTTCAAGGCAAGCAATATTACCTTCACAGTAGAAGTTTGTGTAGACAATTTACAGTGTAATGCAAAAATTCTCATTATTGACTTATATTTATATGCCATACCTAAATAATTTCTGAGAAAGCTATGGAGACTGTAATAACCCTAAGAAACAACATATTCATCAGCACTGATGGGGACAGCAAAGTCCAGCATGGTTCTAAGCCAGGAAATCCAGTATTGCCTGAAAGGCTAGCTGTGAAAGTGTGTTTTGGGCCTTCTTTACTTGATTTCTTCAGTCTTCAGTAAACTCCAGGACGTTTTGAAATTCTTACACAAGCAGAACAGAAGAAGGGACAGACAGAACTACCTGTGGATAACAGAGTACAAGCAGCTAAGGAGTTTTCCATCAAGATGGAGTATATACACCAATTCTGGAGTCAAATGCACATTCTTTCTACATGCCAGGCAAGATCTTAGCCATAGGACTACAGTCTGTAAGCTTTTCTTCAACTAAGACTATTGAACTTTTTAACACAATTTGTATTGACAAAAGAGATCCTTCCTCAGGCTGCCAATAATTTGAAAGACAGAGCAGAGGTTAAATCTCCAACCCAGAGAACTGCCCTAAATAAGTACATAATATGGAGAGGGGGGATGAGAGAGGCCATTCTCAGCCATTTTCTCACTCAGATTCTACTGGGAAACACTGCCAACAATGCAGCAGAACTTCATAAGGGTGCATAAAGTTTTCCTTGTCAGACTGAATTGGAACACTCCTGCAGTTCAAAGCCAGAAAATCCAGATCAAAAATCTCCAAGACCGATTTTAAAAACAACACTGTGATTCAATTTGTCAGCTTACATTTCAGCTTTTAAGATGCATGTTTTTTTCTTTCTCATTTATTTTGAAATATTAAATTCAGAAAGCTTATATTTACCTGAAAATTTTGGACTTTCAACTTTTCTTAATCAAGTTTGAAGAAAAATATCCAAGCATAGATTTGATCATAAAATAAAGCTAGAACAATAGGTAGTCGTAAGCATCAAACCTGACCTTTCAGAGGCAAGAGTGAACTTCAACTACCAACTATTTTGTTGTTTCTTATTTTACAGATTCATTTTCTCAGGTATTACAGATTTCTGGCCCTTCAGCAATATTACTATCCTTTTTATAAGGGATTTATTCCTCCATAACACTGCTGTATACAACAACTCCAAGACACAAGACAACTATCTACTTTGCCTTACTATTCACCTTATAACTTTGTTCTGTGAACCAGAACAACCTGTGGGAATACATCAGGATGCCAGGTCAGCAAGATGCTGAATAAGGCACTGAAACACCCAAAGAGTTTTAAGCATCAGAATAGTCTTGCCAACTTCACTGATATGATTCAAGCTCCTGGATATGCACATCAACTATGCTGGGGCTCACACATAATTTCCAAAGCACTGCTAGATTCATAAACTCTCCTGTAGAACCAATCAGGAAAAGTGGAGAGCATTATTATTTCCAAAGTAAATGTTTCTAGGCAGTTCTGAAAGCAAAAACATAATAAACTCTTATAACTAGTGGTAAATAGAAGAAATCTTCAAATATTTTAGCAGCTGTCTACTTGCCTAGTCAGAAGCTTGATGCATTACGGGAAACAGTGAAAACACTTAAGACCAATGTCAAAATTAAGCAAACACAATGATGTGGAAAGCTATTTTGGAAATCAAAGACAGCACTCACCACTTATATTTCCCTTCTCCCCATCAATAAATAAATTTGTATTTTGAATTTAAAAAAAAACAAACCACAAAAAAAAAACAACTTCATTCAATCATAAAAGCTTTCCCCCCACCCCCAGACCCCACCGTCCTTCCTAAATAGGTTTTCTAACTTTGCTTAGTTTTTCTGCTTCACCAGTTTTCTTATCCTTTCATTGATACAATTTCTTTGCACCTTCTATATTCTTTCTGTTGGGCTGTCTTGTTATTATTGTTGATTATGTTTATTCTCACCCCATCTCATTTCCTTATGTTAACAAGCTAGCTTTACCTCACTCTACATAAAACCTCACCATACCTTAATCCTGGTTTGCTTTAGCTTGACAGCAGATTCTTTCCC
>NW_009914792.1:3488-11000 GCF_000696875.1 Nestor notabilis
CTACAAGGCTTGTGACTTAAGCTTTAACATTGCCATCTCTGTCCTGCAGTCCCTAAACCACTTCTTAAAGGAAAACCAAACCAACCAAACAAACAAAAAAACCAAAAAAGCACCAAAAAAACTGTCACAAACAAACCTCTGTGCTACCTGGTAGAGGAAGAAGCAATCCAGATCAGTGGGATCATTGTTCAACTAGAAACAGCTGAAGAACAAACACTAGGGATCCAAGTTCTTCCACCCAAAGAAAGATGATTTAAATCATTATGAATGTTTCACCTCCAGTATTTCTCAGTCCTGACCCCATCCTTTGTAAAACCTTAGACAAACCTACTAGTTATACAGCCTGTTTATAATTTAATTTAATAATGTATTAACTGTCACTAACAGCTCGAATATAAACATGTACTTGGAATTTGGGTGCCTGTGTACATTTGAATAATACACATTATATATAGATACAAACTTCATACAGAACAGGAAGCTAGACAATAAACAAAAATACCATTCAATCTCACATACTTAATATCTCTAAAGCACTTTGAATCACTAAATAAACATGAGATACAGTGACTTTTTCTTTATACTACATCTTTCGCAGATGCACAACTAAGTTTCTCCTTGCTCCTTTTTTTACAAACATAGGTAGGGTAAAAATTTCATAGAATCACAGAATGGTTAAGGTTGGAAAAGATCTTAAGATCATTTGCTGCCAACCCCCCTGACATGGGCAAGGACACCTCACACTAGACCATGTCGCCCAAGGGTCTCTCCAGCCTGGCCTTGAACACTTCTAGGAATGAAGAATCCACAACTTCCTTGGGCAACCTCTTCCAGTGCCTCACCACCCTCACAGTAAAGAGCTGCTTTCTTATATCTAACCTAAACTTCCCCTATTTAAGTTAATCCATTCCCGCTTGTCTGACCACTACAATCCCTGAGGAAGAGTCCCTCCACAGCATCCTTTTAGGTCCCCTTCAGATATCAAAAGGCTGCTGTGAGGCTTCCACAGAGCCTCATCACCACCACACATTATTAAAACCCAAAAACTGGGCTCCAAAGACTGTACACAATCTGTGCCTGGGTTTGGATCTGTAGAAGAAAAACAATCTTGAAAGAAAATTTGGAAACTATTAGGTTAGGGACTGAGACAGAAAGCCCCAATTTTTTGGTGATATTAATTTTGTGTCATACTAAAATACATCTTGCATAAGTTCTATTTACAGCAAGTTAAGGTTTAGCACCCTAGAGATTTCACCTCATTGCTGGGATCTGGAATTAGAGGCAAGACATGCTGTGTGTCTGCACTCACCTTCTTAGTTACTATATCTGCTTCTACCTGTCCTGTCCCATCTTAGCAAATGCACTATTGTATTAGTATAGCCAGAAGCCCAGCTACAGTTGGTTGGGAACTCAAGTACCACCCATTAGTTGAAAAATAATTACCTAAAGTTCAGCTGGTAGCAAGTTTCTCAAGTACTTAAAATAATAATCAAGAACATAATAAAGTAGTTATAAATAATCATAATACAATTACCTAACCTCAAAACTGGCC
This sequence comes from Nestor notabilis, assembly GCF_000696875.1. NCBI lineage: Eukaryota > Metazoa > Chordata > Aves > Psittaciformes > Psittacidae > Nestor > Nestor notabilis. The sequence continues at coordinate 5,041 of NW_009914792.1, forward strand.
AAACTCTTTCAGCAAGTTCCAGAGTCATCTGTATAACCCCCATACTGGCACGATTGCTTCATTTCATTCATCCAGCAAGTTACAGGTTAAGAGGAAATGGCCTCAAGTTGCTTTAGGGAGGTTTAGATAGAATATTAGGAAAAATTTCTTGATCAAAAGGGTTATCAAACATTGGAACCAGTTGCCAAGGGCAGTGATTGAGTCCCCATCCCTGGAGGTATTTAAAAGATGTGCAGATGTGGCAGGGACATGGTTTAGTGGTGGACTTGAAAGTGCTAGGGTTACAGTTGGACTCAATGATCTTACAGGTCTTTTCCAACCAAAATTATTCCATGATTTACAAGACATTATTTACAACAGCTCATAATTCAGAGGAATTACGGACACGTTTTTATACATGTTTTGTATCAGGTTTCACAAGCATTCAAAAGATCAAAAAGATCTCAAAGCAGTATATACTATTTATCTTCATAGTATATCACGTGAACCAGGAAACCTTGCAATTTGTGTAGTTTTGCAAATGCAAATGTTTGTACTGCATCAAACTCCATAAATGAAAGCAGTTGTTAAAAGTGGCAATATAGTTTGGTGTGCTTTACCTCTTCACTCCTTTTTTTTCTTCCTCCAAAGGTACACATGCTGTGGCATAAGGAGCAAACTGTTGACAGATGGCATTAAAACACAATGGTCCCATAATTGAGGCTTATATTCAAACATCCGTGCCAGTTTAGCATCTAATTGCCAATAAAACAATACTGTGATATTGCCACATCCAATACTATAATATTTTGCTGAGGTAACACTTGAGTCCACTAGTAAGTTCTGTTCTCCCAGAGCAAAATATTTTCTCCATTCCATTCAGACACAGCACTATAAATCCACATACAATAGTTCAGTTTTGAATGAGGACTTAGCTCTTATCCCCAAAGTGCTCTCACAGAGTTACTGCCAGCGTTAAAATGCTCAGGATGCATATATTACGTTGCAGCACTTGTGTTTTAGCCATCCTTTATTAAAACACAAAATGGTACAACTGACATAGTAAGCATTATGCTTACAAAAAGATCCAAGTGAACCAGGAGTAAAATATGTCAGCTTTGCTATGCCAATTCTGACTCCAACAGTGAAGGCATCTACTTTTTATCAGACAACAATCACAAACTAAAGTGAAGGACATGGGATGCTAATTCTTATTCTACCTATGGCTGCTTTTAACTGGAGATGCACATATATGAAAGGTAAAACCAACCTTGTTTCAAAGATAATGGAGACAATGGCCAGTTGTTGCACTTATTACTACAAGCTGCACTGAATTCCCCTTGTTCAGCACAGTCATCCCTAAAAATCACTGGGCATTTCCTGGAAAGTCATGGACTGATGCCAGAAGCCTTGATACAAAAGCTTGGTTTTTGCTACCATGAGGTTTTGCTCACATTAACTTCACCAGTAAACTAAAGTATATGTAAGTGCTTCTAGGACTAGGTTTTAAGTTAGTGTGTCCAAGCATGCATATATTTATGTTTATTGCCCAAACATATGTATTTAGACATACATTTATATGTATGTATTACCCAAACATATGTATGTCAGTCTACATAGTCACTGCAAATATTCAGTATGTATACATGCACAGATGTGTACACAAAATCATTTTTTAACCTGCTGCTCAGATTTAGTTATCTCACAGCTGGACTGCAGTAATTATTTTAAGGTAGACAGACACTGCCATGATTTAAATCATTTGGGTCTGAGAACAAAGGAAACAACAATGGACAATTGCTAGAGAAACCTTACAGGCTGCAATAGAAGTTCTTGAGTAATTGTGGATAGTTTTCCAACAGATTTATATATATTTGTTTGCCATTCTGTTCAAAGTTCTGCTAATAAAAAGGATTTCCTGAGTAGTTTAAGCCTGCATCAATAAGCTTGACTGCCACAGCTTTCCTGGAATAGATCAATTATGATTCCCTGCACACTTTTATTTTGGGCTCTCAAGTGAATTGTGTGAAAAGGAAAATGCTTTCTCTGGCTACATCATGGTGAAAGCAACAGATTTCAGCTGGTCACTGAAAGACTGGTATGAAATAAGTCTGAAAGGTACGAAGCACAAAACCAGTTCCAATTTTTTGTATTATTTTATAAGATTAAAATCAAAAACATGGACCAATACATAGAACTAAATAAGCAACAAGCAAATCCGCATCACAAGCTCAAATCATACCCACCCCCTCCAAGTCATGGCACTACCTCACAGCCCATAAGCTAGACTTTTCAAAAGGCAGATTCACTCATCTTGGGCTTGCATTTGACTTCTGCTGTAACAGAAGCTTCCCTCAAGAGCCCATGGGACAGGCCCTTACTTGATGTATTGGTGAGCTTCCAGATCTAAAGATGAGCAGAGCATGTCTGTGAGGAATTACAAAGGCTGGTGCAACCAATGGGCAGAGCACCCTAAGCTAACAGCCCTTCTGAAGCTAACACAACCCAGGACAGTCAAAACCTGGTTACTAGTGACTCAGCAAAGTGCAATCCTGACAATAGTAATTAGAAAGTTCACAGAAGAGAGAAATTAAAATCCAAGATGACCAAAGGCCTTGTATTTGAATAATACCGAAGATAGTGACAGACATGCCTTGAAACCCTGACATAATCGCTCAGGAGACATACTGTTGGATTCAGTTATTTCCCAAAGGGAAGGTCAGAGAGAAATTACAGGAAAGACTGATGACACTTTGAAGGAGGGAGAAAGCTTCAGGATGTCAGATGGAAGTAACAGAGCAGGTCAATTGACATCAAAGACAAAAGGGCTTAGTCAAGTCCAGAAAAACTGAAGAACAGAATACCTGCAAAGATCTGAATTTCTCCTGCCCCCTTTTCAGTGCACGGCAAAAGGCTTATGTAGGAAGCATGCATAAAAGTGGACGAGAAAGGTCACATTGCTAAAACAAGGGGAGGGGGGGGAACAAAAACAAACAAACAAAAAAAAAAAAACAAAACAAAAAAAAAAAAAAGAAAATGTTTTACTTTTTTAAATCTAGAAGATGGTACCATTCTGCCCAGTACAATGTTTCTGCATCCCTTCCATACCAAAACCAAACATTTCTGGTATGCTTAACACACATGTTCTCAGATTTCATGTAATAGTGAACCATGACCTTGCAAAGTAATCTCTGTTAATTCACCCTTGTGCCAGAGCTGCCAAGTTCTAACTTCATGAAGCTAATAAAGCAAGTGAAAGTGTCTGACATGTCAGAGAGAAGGAAGTCTGAATATCTTGCCTAAGACTTATGTGTCTTAAAAATTCTAGACATTAGAAAGGTAAATCACAGGACAAAATATGTCTAAAGAGTATCTAATGGAGGGGGTCAGTTTTGAGCACTTTACATGGATCAGCTTAACTAAATGTCCCTTCCTAGATTTTATTTGAGATTAAAACTGCAGTTTGTCCTATTCATGAATAAAGTAAGAAACCTCATCTATTTTCTCTGTCAAGATATTTTAGCAGCAGAAACTGCTGAGATTTTAACAGCAGACCACAAAATATGAATGGTGGAAAAATAAGAGCACATTATTTCACTTGGTCTGTATGCAGTACTTTAACCCAGCCAGAGGCAGAGGAGATATTCCAGTCATACTAAAGCCTTGGAAAACTTTATTCTTATCATCTGTATAGGTACTGACCTATAATTAAACTCCAACCACCACAGAAAGAGCTTTGATCAATTGTTTCAGTAAGACACCTGAATAAAGGGAGCTGTTAGAGATTCTCTTTCCTGTGTAGCCTTTGATGGTGTTCACACATCATTTGAAGGTAAATTCCATGCAACATCTTACTGTGAGCATATTGGTAACAATTCAACATACGTTATCCTGCTTCAGCATAGCTAAACATCACAGAAACAGATACTTTTCTTTCCATTCTGACTTCCTTCAGAACTATCAAGAGAAATATTATTTCAAAAGGTTATATCACTATTCTGCTAAATATAAGATAGCCTGTATATTTTGTGGTGATCTTAATACGGAAAATTTCTTGAAATGCCCCAAAGTTATCATAACACATCTTGATAATATCAAAAATGAAGTACTTGCCTTTTTTCCTAAGATTTTTATACATCCATTATTTATAGTTGCAAAAGTAATTTCTAGCGTGACATGCCTATAGATTAGACAGGGTCTTTGGGCAAAACTATAACCTTACTGCATAACAACTGATCTCTCCACCCCCAACGATCTGTGATCTTTTTTAAAAATGCACATTTCTGCCAACTTGACATAAACCAGCCTGAAGGAACTGAAATCAAAACTGAAACTTCACTTGTCTGTGGAGGCTGCTTTCCTTGGCAGCATTCTAACTTGAATATTCAAAACTAGTGAATCAAGTGAAGCACAATTTTGAACAGGGAGATCATTGCATAGTCCTAATATCACATCATCTCATCAAAACACATTTTCAAAGCAGAAAATCCCCATAAGCAATGTATGTGTGAAACTCAAAGTGCATACTAAGGTGAAGTCCTTAATGTTAGTATTTGTGTGACCAGTGACCACAAATATGAAAGGCCAATGAAGTCTGCACTATTTTTCTATTTACTAAAAGGAGGTTTTGATGCTCCCATCAGTTCCTCTTGCATATGTTGTCTTCTATGGGACTTTCATTACATACCTAGTAGTCAATAGCCTGGGGGGGAAAGAAAAAAACAAAAAAAAACCCACCCCCAAAAAAAAACCCACAACAAAAACCCAACCACATTTCAGGTGAACGATATTCCAATTTTTTTTCTCCTTTTAAGGTTAGAGGCAAAATTCCTCTTTACTTCAGTGAAGGAGTGGTACATACCGCCTATTCTGAACTTACTTGCAATGGAGATTACCAGACACCTGCCTTTTACTGTAAGAAGCATTAATAATTCTCTATGTGATTTAGTGTGTAGTTTATGCTGCACTTCATTTCATGGTTAGGCTTTCATTTTCACAATGCAGTTCGGATATCACAACCAGAAGCGTCTAGACATTGGCATAACCATTTCACCTTAAGTGGGAAGAATTAGAATGATTTTATTGTCAAGCAGGTTCATTCTTTGTTAACAAGTGCTTTCTTGTTAAGGGAATGGCTGCAACAACAAACAGCCTATCAGTGGGTGTCACTGAAGATTGCAGTAGCAAGAAATTAATGCAAATGAAGAAATGAGCAAAAATTAAGAGAATCAGGTAGTCCTGCAGCCACCACACAAGCTGCTACAGCTCTATCTTGGTATTAATTGTCATTCAATTCCCTATAGCATTCTAAAACCTAGATGATCAGGTAATAAGAGGTTGAGTGGTACGCATAACATCGAGCTGATTAAATTTGTTTACTGATAATTCTTTCAGGTTCCCATGAATATCATGTAATTTTCAAGGTTTATTTCAAACAGATTTTATGTAATGTATTATTGACAACATCCTCATGGACCATTTCTACAATGTCATTCAGGATAATTATTTCACAACAGATTTTCAGAGTCCCTGATTCCTGTTGGGATTCACTTTTGCATAAATTACAGAGCAGAATATTTAATCAGTGTCCCCACTAGAACCCTATGGCTTATTTTTAGGAATAAGGAATGAGAGAACAGAGATTTCAGGAGAGGCAAGGGGAAAGAAAGGAATATTTGTATGACTGCAGCATGAATATTTTTCTCAGTAAATTTTCTGAAGTACAGAAAAGCTAAATGCTGTCCTGCAGCATCTTTGCCTTTTTTAGAAATAAACACCAGCATTAATCTTTTGCCTCAGTTAAATTAAATATTAATGTTAGCAAATCACATAATGTGGAGTTAGAAACAATTACCATTTAAACAATATTCTCCTTAAGGTTGCTCCAAAAAATGAGTTAGATCCTCTAATAATTCCAAACCAATAACAAATCCAAGCATTATACAGGAATTTTACATACATTTTTTATATATATATGTAAA
>NW_009914793.1:0-7581 GCF_000696875.1 Nestor notabilis
ATTCTATGATTCTATGATTCTATGATTCTATGATTCTACTTTGGTTTTCAGAGGAGGTAGGAAAAGACCAGCTTCATCAATACTCTGGTGGTGGGGTATCCCATCTAAAAAGTCCACAATTATGTTCAAATTATAAATTTAAATAACGAATCCAAAATTATTAAATGTTGTAAGAAAAGGTTTTAACATTCAGTTGATAGATGTATGTATGTAATTCACTGTTCTGTGAGATTATTCAGAACTTCCTATTCTCTTACTGGAATTCAAATAGAAATACTTGCTTTGGTCTTTTTTTTTTTTTTTTTTTTTTTAATAAAAGGTCATCTACTGTATTCTCTATTAATCAAAGAGTATGATCTGTTTCCCAGTAATGCATGTATTTTCAGTATTTTAAAAAGGAAGGAAAAATCTGAAGGCAACTGAGTTTCCTTAATAGCTCTGTTTTGTTTAACTACAGTCTATGAAAAGGATTTTTTAGAAAAAGAGAATGAAAGGAAATAAATGCAGAAAAAATGAAGCTCAGATTATCAGATATTAAATCCAGAAAGAACCAATATCACATAGCAAGAGGCAAGAGCTTCTCTTAAACTGCATTTGTGAAGAAAAATCACTTTCATAATCCTCAGTATAAAAATTGACTGGATCTGTTACTAGCATTGGAAGTAACCTCAGAAGTAACCTCAGAGTTTAACACCTGTCCAATACTGGGTTGGGCAAGATTCAGAATGCCACAAATCTACTTTAGTCACTACTGACAGGGCAGTTCACATGCTACTGTTCAGCTTGCAAAATACAATTGCAATTTATTAGTGAAACAATGATTCTTGGAGTCACAAATTACTTTATTAATTTAACTTTTCTAAAAAAAAAAAAAGGACATGAAAAGTGCTATTATACAAAATATTTCCAACTATATTTAAAAACCTTTAGAAAATAAAAAATTTGGTTTAGGTCAGAAAGGAAATTTAAAAGAAAGGTTTGAAGAAAAAAGAGGAGATTATTATTTTTCAAAGAATGCAATAAGTTTTGATCATGTAGCTTGAAATTTTCATATTCTGTTGTGCAAATAAATTCTTCATCCATCTTCCATTTTCTTTAAAAAGCAGCTAACATGGTCTCTGAATTGTGAATGAGAGTGATGCTAAATGGTGGAATTGGAAATATAATGGGACAACAGCCATTCCCTAAGCATTGTGTAACAGATGAAAAGCTCTAAAAATTTAACTCCACACAGACAACCATACAATTATGAAATAGTCATTTTTTAAGGATTAAAAAATTCGATCTACAGTATCCAGAATAAAAAATTACAAGTAGAAATGATTAAAACAGCTCACATCATTTAAACTGTCACTCTATCAATAGTGAGTCATAACTGATTGCACATACTTTCTGTTTTTAAATGTAAAGATAAAAATCGTTTATGTATCTATTTCTGTTTGACGTTCAAGAAAGGTTAAACTAAAGAAAATCTACAGTGAATATCAAAAGAAATGGATCCAGAAGAAAGGTTTGATCTCTCCTCATCCTGATTTAAGTTTGATGATGCACTGTACATGATGAGAGTACCACTATCTCACAATCCATCAGCAGATAATTCATAAGGAGGTCAAAAAAAGGAAAAGGCCATAGAATCATGCATAATTTAGCAATTCATCAATAAACAATTTTTCAGATAATAAAAAAGAGCACTGACAGAGGCTTATGGAAAAGGAGAAAGGGAACAAAAATACTATTGACACCATCTTGCAAGCAAACTTTGACTTTGCATGCATGCAGGAAACTGAGGTAAATAATTCCCCAATTTTCAACAACCATGATAATCATGAATGGAAATGCAGACACACGTATATTTATACTTTGTACATTCCACTTGATCCACTTGGGTAGGTGATGATACCACAAAAATAAATAAAGTAAATAAGTAAGAAAATAGAACAAGAGGGAAAAAGCAGTAAATACTTATTCAATCATCTTGGACTTCACAAACTTAGTTTTAGTAACATAACAGTCAAGGCACAAAAGGAAACTCTTTACAGAAACATATAGCTAACAATGGCCTAATAAGGCCTGACACAACTATTCTGATTCTTGAATTTTGTAACAGTCACAAAGAATTTCTCCCTATTGTGTGTGGCAGTCGACCAGATTCTTTCTATTGTAGTGTGGTAAAACTAATACTTCTAAAAGCTATTACCAGCAATTCATGTTTCAAAGTACTGGAGAACAGAAAAGCAGAAATTGGGTTTTTTATAATCCTGTGGTCACAGATTTTAATTTAGTTTTAAGAAGAACTGTCTTTCTAAATAGGTTTCCAGTAAGCAACACTCTAATGTATAATACTAGAAAGAAGTATTAATATGCAACATCCTACAACGTCTAGAAAGACATTAATGCATTATTTATACCTATAAACACTCATTCGAAGCAGACACTAAGCGTGAATAACAAAAATTAAAAGTAGAGGGTTTTTAATATAACTTTATACATATTAACTATGATGCTTCTATTCCAGTCAACCTTATTACCACAGATCTTGAAAGTGTAAAGTCCCATCATGCTAGATACTAAAAAAAGTAAGAGGATAGTCAAGGAAAGTAGGGATGGTGTCAAATGCTTTACTTAGCTAACTGCTTTCAGCTGTGATACTTAGAATTTCCTTTCCACAGTACTACTCTTTTCAACCCAAATATTATGAGTTGATAAGCATAGGAACTCCTACAGTGTAATGTAATATTACAAATGCAAAAATTTAGATACCAGAACAAAGCTAGAATTCCAGTTAGTCTATCATATTGGCTAAGGAGACACTGCATAGGTATGCAAGAACAGATATTTTTACAGAAACAGCATATAGCAATGTGTCAAGTACTCAGAGAAAATAAAATGCAATTATTTGAGACAAAGCTACGACATTTTTTTGCTTTCCTCTCAATAGCACTCCAGGACTACCAAAAAAGTACATAGTTAAATAGACCAGTGTAACTCTTTAATACTGATTTTATATAAATTAGACTACTTTTGATTTTATTCTGGATTATTCTTTACTGTCTGGGGATTCCTGCACATACAGAACACTATGTGATCACAGGCACATATTTTTGTGAAAGTCCCTCTCACCTTTTTGCCCTTTTTCAAGAGGAAATTTTATAGCAATTTACATCTAAACCTACACTAAAATTATGCATATAATTCCTATGCTGCTGGGATTATGCCTTAACGTGCCATTTGTGCCTTTAGAAATCTCTTTGGTGTCTGAAACTACAGGACTGCTTTACATACTGAACAAGATCTTAACATTCTTCCTTCTTCTCTTTCCAAAGACATCTGTTCTGCTTCAACCTTTTGCTATCTCCCCCATACTATGGGAGTTTAATTTAGTACATGAGTAGGGCCTGGCAATTTTTAAATTTTGGTCACATTTCAATCTCTGTGTTTAGGCAAGAGCCTGTTCTTAAACCCATTCTAACAACTTAGAATACAAATATATGATCTGTTATTTATGCATTTTTACTTGCCTCTTCAAGATGGCACACTCTAATACATTCAAGTGGCAGCAAGTAACCTCAATCTTTTACTCACAAACTGGATCATGTCTTTCTAAAATTTCAGTTCTTAGAGTAGTTCTCACGCACTGCACCTTGCCTGATAGCTTTCCCCTACGATGTGAGAGACAGGGAATAGGAAATCTCATGAAGAGGTACAGAAGGAAGATCAGGAAGGGAGACCTAGTTAGCAGTCACGAGCATTTGATAATCATTTTAGAATTTTTCCCAAATGGTCCAGGTGACATATAATTAGCATCACTGGCATCACTGTAAGCATTTGTATTTGGGAAGGAAGTGGGAGTGTAGGCGCCTCTTTCTATAACCAGTACCATTGAGGTTTTTTCCCTGTAATTCCATCTTCTCTGTCTTTCATTTTTGCACACATCCAATTGTCTCTTGACACTAACAAATAAAGAACCATCTACCTCATAAAAATTCGATGTGATATTCTATTCTTAAATAACTCTGGCTAGCTTTGCACAGAAGTAATTATATTATTTAGAAGTCTAAAATGTGTGAAGAATATAAGAAAATGAAAATAAGATACATTTTACTTGCATGTTGGACTTTTTTAGTTAGAGGTCTGAGAAATCTGCAAATAGAACCCATGTGGCATGAGAACTGGTGTTTTTCACATGGAATCAGTCGTTCTTGAATGATGATTGATTGTTTGTAGTCTTCTACAGTCTCTTTATTGAAACCCAACTTACCATGAATACCAGCTCTAAATTTATACATCAAGGCATCATTAGGCTGAATAGACAATTCTGGAAAAATAAGAAGTAGAATGTTAGGCCTCTTTTTTTAAAAAAAAACCCCAAAACCAACAAACTAATAAAAAACCCCCAAACATTATCATATGACTATAAAGAGAAGCACCTTCCAAAAACTTTTGTCATTGCCCAAATTTTTCTCCAGTCATGCTTTCACAAGAGAAAACATATTACATATATTAACTTTACATCAAGACATAACAACATAACAATAACATAACATAATGTTGTTACGTTATTTATACTTGGATTTTTTTCTCTTTCTGATGCCATTTATGAATCTCACTTTAATTTTGCCCCAACAGCAGAAACTATGCTTTCCTCTGAAACACAAGCAAAATCTGAGAGAAGAAAACTACCGCCATTCATCTGGAACATGGCAATGAACCCAGTATCTTGTTGAGTTTCTCCATTGTATAAAAAGGATTTATGCACTTGTTGAAAAGCTTACTCTGCTGTTTTAAAATTCTGCTTTAGAGAGAAATTTTTATTTAATCAATTACCTGTGCAATCAAGTGTTGTCAAACCAAAGTCATATTACAAAATTTTGTTTCAATAAAATCAATACGAACTAAACATAGCTTTAGTTACTGGAAGAAGTGTTCGTGTGTATCCAGTTGGAGCTGAATCTCATGTTAGTAGCAATGACAAAAGAAGCAACAGAGTAATATAGCTCAGCTGGTTTGAACCTGAACAAAAGGTTTGGGTTTTACTAAGATTAAGATGAAAGTCTGATTCAGTTCCTCTTCTCTATGAACCATGTCTATATTTTCAGCAGAAAAGCTTATGGAAGCCAAACACTATTTCAAAACTTGTTCTACAAAAAGCACAATCATTAAATTTCATGTTTATATTTAAAATAAGCTTCCTGAATGCCGTTTTCTAAGCACCTAGAGATCTCAACACACACACAAAAACTGACAAAATGTTTTCAGAAATGGTAACTATAGTATTTTCCCATAACTTCTTGCCACAATTTCAGAATGGGGCTTTGTTCAACTGCTAATGACACACATTGCATGAAATAGTTTACTGCCTAATTCACATATTCTTTCTATTTTGAGAATGGAACAAAATAAACCAAATCACAATTAGTATGTTTAACTTTCTCTTTTCAATCACATCATAATATCTGATCAAATTAGGTAGATAATATACTAGCAAAAATACACATATATTTTCTGAATCATAAAAGAAAGCCAAGTAATTTATTATCATAATTGTTAGTATGCTACTAAACATAATCATGACAGATTTACCTGTTGAAATGTCTTTTTCAGCTAGTTCGTATTGCTTCAATCCATTATAGAAATTTGCCCTGTTTAAATATAGTGCTGCAGAGAATGGACAGAGACATATTGCCTTCTCAAAGTCTTCTTTTGCTTCTTCAATATTGTTTAATAATGTATTTGTAATAGCATGATTTATAACAGCAGATTCATTTCTTGGATCAAGTTCTAATACCTTGGAATAATAGCAATAAGCCTACAAAACGTGAACTGGAGATAAAGTATGCTGTTAAAAATTAAGGAAATAGCTTATGTACAACTTGTCATCCTAGTTTTGGCTGGGATAGAGTTAATTTTCTTCCTAGTAGCTGGTGGTAGTGCTGTGCTTTGGCTTTAGTCTGAGAATAATGATAACACACCAATGTTTTAGTTGTTGCTAAGTAGTGCTTAACCCGATCAAGGACATTTTAGTCTCTCATGCTCTGCCAGTGAGAAGCACAAAAAGCCAGGAGGAAGCACAGTCAGGACAGCTGACCTGACCTCACCAAAGGGCTATTCCATACCACAGAAGATGATGCTCAGTATATAAACTGTGGGGAGTTGGTCAGAAGGGCTGATCACTGCTCGGGGAAGGGTTGGGTATCGGTCAGCAGGTGGAGAGAAATTGAACTGTGCATCACTTTTCAATAATCCCTTGTTGGGTTATTCCTTCCTTTCTGCTGTTTATCCTGAGATGTAGTTATAGTAGGAAGAAATAAACTAAGCCAAGGCCAATTTGAATTAACATGTTTATAATACACCACCAAACTTCTCCATTATTAGACAGTCTCTGTGGGACAATAAGGAGTCACAGAAACACAGTGAAGAGGAAGAACAGCCTATGCAAGACCAGTCATGGAAGAATGATACCAGGTGGATAAGAGATCACAGAAGGAGCGATATGCAGGGCACTGACCATGCATTCCTAAGGAATTTCTGGTCCAAGACTATCAAACGCACAAGAGCAACAAAAAATTTAACAGAGAGACATGTATGAGCATGAATTTTTTTCTTACATGATCTATTTCTTGTGCTGTATGAAGTACAAGCTAGGTTTAAAATTGTATGCCAAGCCTGTACTATACGTGATGAATTCCTTAATGAGTGAACTGCAAGCTGAAGTGTTTAGAGATGCAACTCTAGGAGAAAACTAATTCAACTAGATGAAATGTGCTGAAACATCCATACTGGTTCAGGGTTTCCACAGCTGTTGGACCACAAAGCTCCAATCAAATAAAAGCTTGAGCCTATGCCCAGGAAATGTGACTAGTAGAGCAAAGGAAAAATCATTGCAGAGGCCTCCTCACACAGATTAAAATAAATGGTCCTTGCCTTCAAGCAGATTTTAAATTGTCTCATAAGAGGAATTTCAGTATCCAACTCTTCTGTATGTGAAGATACTCACCATATTTAAGTAGAACTAGGTGATTTAAAAATCCAAAGTTACTGTGGTAATAGAAGGAAAATCTGATTTTTTGATTCAAGTTCATCAGCAACATTCTCCTTGTCATGATGCTATAGTGAACCTGGACAAATTATTTAATGCATGGTAGTTAGGCTGGGGGGAAGTTACTGAACATCGGTGGGATTTTAGTATCTCAGTTATTTACAGACTTTTGTGATGTGTATCCTATCAGTCATGAATCTTAGTTGGTTCATGCCAATGATAAAATAGATAGTACTAGGGCAATTATTTATTATTAATAACTACAGTTTAATTCAAGAGGACCATGAAATTCAAAGAAAGCTTCATGTTAATTGTACAGCTTTATACCATCAGTATTAATTCAAGAAAAAAAATTCTAAAGACAGTACAAAGACAGACTCTAGACTTACCTGTGAAAAATGCTATTATTGAAGTATGTATTTGCTGCACTGAAATAGGCTAATGCATTGTTTGGGTCAACAGAAATTGCTTGTTGATAGTCCTTCATGGCACAGGGCAGTGTTCTGGGTTCATGTATAGCAGTCATTTTTTCTCCTTTTTAGTAG
>NW_009914794.1:0-17671 GCF_000696875.1 Nestor notabilis
CAACCCTAACTATTCTATCATTCTATGATCTAGAAAGGACAGACAATAGTTAGAAAACAGTTTGCTACCCATAATCAGGTTTTCAAGGTATTAAGGAATGACTAAGAAAAATTTCAGATGAAGGTGACAAGATGGAGTGTCTGGCTAGTAAAAGGGCAGACAACATAGAGTGTAAATAGAGATGCACACAGGAAGAAACAATCTAATATACTCCTACTTTGCCTACATAGCAGAGGGCTCTGAGCTGATTATTTCTATTCCAAAATGACAACCAAGAGGGGGTTTGGCAGGAGTTGGCCTTCAAAATGATTGCTTCCAATATAACAGCTTAGGATCTTTAATTGAAAATTACAGGAAGTAGGCTCAAAAAACAGAAAGGACCTTTTTTCAACTACTGTGTATTTAAACAGTGGATCTCCTCACCAAATTATATTCTAGATGCTAAAATCTTACACAGGTTCAAAAACAAAGCCACCAAGGAAAATCCTTGAAGGACCACTAAGTACAAAATATTGTGTCTGGTTCTAAAATCTCTCAGCCACAAATTGTTGGAGGCTGGGAGAATATTTGAAGGAAGTGTCAAATATGCTTGCAGTACTGGCCGCTGTCAGAGTAAGTTTCTTGAGCTAGACAGACGTCTGGTCTGACCTGGTATGACTGTTCTTGCATTTTTATATCACATTTTCCTGTTTCCTTGTTCTCAGGAAAGCCTAAAAAAAATTACTGAAAAGATCATAACATTTACATACACATTCCATATTTCATTTGATGGTTGACATAGAAAATTTCAACCCAAAGACTTAAAGCACAGAAAATTTATAAGCAACTGAAGTAAATGCTAAATGTTTACAACTTAAATAAGAGACAGAGATATCATGTCTCCCTTTAGTTCAAAAAATATATCTGAATTTAGGAAGACAGTAGATATCAGCAATTTTGGATAATTCACAATATAGCAATTATATAACTACCCCTGAAGTAAGCTTTGTATACTGAAGAAAATCAGAACCAAATATGCTGATACAGAAAGATATACATATTATGCATCCAGACATAGTGTGGTAACAGTTGCAATGTTTCCCACAGTCCAAAAGACTCTCGTGGTTTTAGAGTTATTTTTTACAGCTAAAATACAAAAGCCTAGTAAAACCTGATAATATTCATCAGTTTGGTTAGAATTTCTTGTGTGCACACATACATGCAATACCTTTGTTTGAGAGGCCAGCATCAATTAAATTTAACTGCTTCACCTGTGGACTTAAATCAAGCCTGGATACTAAATTAATATATTACTATATATAGCCTGTTTATAAGTCATTCTTGCTTAGCAGTTGCACCTTTTCCATGTAGTTTAGAATAGAAGCTGCCCTTGTCCTCTAGCACAACTTCTACCATGAAAGCATCGAAAGAAAGTAATTACATTTAGCAAACACCACCCTTGTTTAATGGTGTATAAATATCCTGGTGCCAGTCCTATGCTTGGCATGCAAGGAAAGATTGAATACACTAAACATCTGCAGCTCTACTAAACACCAATGAAATGCTGGAGGAGATATGATAACCATAGACAAGTATAGAAGAAATGGAAACACTAATGATGGAAAAGCATTGTTAAGAACGACATCTAGTCATCGAATGATGCTTTAAAAGTAAGCACTGGGAAATGATGTTGGAAACATTTCCTAATGGGGAGACCTAATAGGCTGTGGAACAATCACCCAACAGAAATGGAGAAAGTCTTTTTGACTGAGTCATTTCTTTCTGGACCAGGCAAAGTGTTAAGCACACTACAGGGAAAAAAAAAGTACTGGCAATGGAAAGACTACCAGGTCTACCACTCAGAAGCCTAAGATTTCTGTTCTCAACAGTAGCAGTTTTGTTCAGAACCAAACCAAACTCACCAGAAACCTTTTTAATTGTGTGAAGAGATGAGTGGCTTCTGTAGTTTCTCCCATCTCTTTCTCAAATGTAGCATATTTACATATACTAATGACTCCTCATTAAATTGCATTTCCAGAACAGAGTTCTCCCCTTGTGTATTCCCAGATTTGCAGTCACATATTGCCTTTGTCTATCTGATGTGATGTGGCAAGAATGGATGCAGCTTTATTGGAAACTTGTCCTGATCAGGCTCTTGCCAAGCGTGACTAGTTTATTGTGACAGATTATAAAATGAAAGGAGAGTGAAAATTGAGGAATAACAAGTGCCAAGGTAAGATTATATTCTCCACACATTTCTGCATTTATTGACCTTTTCTTGTTCGATATACCATTACTAGCCCAGATTTATAGCTTGAGATGGCAGGCAAACTGTTGAGTACACTGTTTAGGTCATTGATGATGTTATGAACTCTACTGGAAACTGATTTCATTAAACAAAAATATGTGACTTAACATTTGATATAGCAAATATCTAACTAATATTTTTAATTGTTCCTTCTACAATTCCTTTGTAATTACTGAGATCATTTTAATAAATTCTTAGGGACTTAAAAATTAAAACATCTCTGAGAAAATTACATATGGGGTACCAACAGGCAATATTTAGCATCCATGTTGAAAAGTCATCATACATGAGTGCAGTTTGGCATCAGTGAACATAAATCTATAAATTGATCTGCAGAGAAGCAGTGTTCTATGCTGAAGTTTCTAGAACGCTCATTTGGATTGTTTCTTTCGGCAATTTCTACATTGAGGTTTTAGTCATAAACTGGATGTAAGCTGCTATTTGTTAATGGGTAAAATACCACCTCTTGAACTTGAGCCAGAATGAAAATAAAGAAAGAACTTAACTACTGCTGGTCAGCAGAAACAGTTCAGCAAGTAGGAACTCAGTGTGAGCAAAACTCTGCTTTGGGTTCTGATCAGTTCATAAACAGTATGTATGCAATTGTCTACAACAGGGCAAGCAAGATTTTATAACCTTCAGACCTGTATATCTGAAGACAAAAGCTATACTAAGCTCTTTTTCTGGCCAGCAGGATGGCAGGGAAGAGAATTGAAAGGGTAGAAGTGAGAAAACTCGGGTTGAGACAAGAACAGCTCAATAACTGATATAAAATAATAATCATAAATAGTAAAGAAAAAGAACAATGAAGGAGAGAAATAAAACCCAAGAAAGACAAGTGATGCAAATGAAAACAATTGCTCACCAACAACAACTGATTGTCCCCAGTCCCCAAGAAGCAGGCTGCCCACCTTCCCCCTAATTCTCTTTCTGAGCATGATGTGAAATGGTCTGGAACATTCCTTGGGTCAGTTGTCCCATCTGTGTCCCCTACCAATTTTTTGTGCAGACAGCGTCCTTACTCATGGGATAATATGAGGAGCAGAGAAGGCCTCAACTCTGTGTAAGTAGGGCTCAGCAGTAGAAACATCTTTGAATTATCAACACTGTTTCCAAATCAAAAACATAGCCCTGTACTAGCTACTATGAAGAAAATTAACTCTACTCCAGGAAAACCAACAAAATTACATTAGTTGAAGTGATGTAATTCCACTGATACAAAGGATCCCCACCACTGGAACGGTGGTAAGAATTTGATCATAGTTCAACTGCAGCATATTGGAGCCATCAAAACATCTATCTCACTAAAACACTTTCAGGCTACAGCAGCTGTCTCCTAAGAAGCTCCTCTTTCACCTGGTAATGCTTTACAAACACAAGCACCTGGAGGAAAAAATTGTCCTGCATGTTTATGACATAAATCCAGCACGCAGAGTCCTGACCTCAGTCAGGAATAACATCAGGAGAATTAATACAGCAAGCTTGACTGATGTAAAGCTGATCTGGACGAGATCAGGCTGGCCTGGTTTATCTCCCTTCTGTCAGCTAGATACGAAGACCTTGGTAGGCATAAAACCCAGCCCGGTCCCTGATTCCGCAAGAACAGGAACTCATCCCAGGAGAAGCTGGGTTATGGAAGGCTGCCCCTCTTTGCACTAAGCCAGTGACTCAGTGCAGCTACAGCTGTAGAGAAACCTCATCCATCAGGGCTGCAAAAGGGATCCTCTGCACAAGCCACACTTCCCCTGGAAGGGATTCCTTGTTGGTGTCTTTTAGATTCCTACAAGAAGGCTGCAAGCATCATTTACAATCTTCAAAGAGTTAAATGTGATGATCAACCACTAGCCCTGCACTCAGGTCTGTTGCACTTTAATCTCTGCAGCTGTGTAATGAGGCCTGTCATTTGTTTGAGCACAGCAAGAAGAGCTGTCTAAACTCTAAGACTTTTGTGGCTGACGGCAGATCCGTGCACCTCTTGTTTTCTTCATACTGTAAGACCTGGCTGGCTTTGGCACATTTTGCCTAACTGCTGCTGAGTGATGAGGAAATATTTGCCTTGAGCTGGAGCACTAAACACCTCCTCTGTGGTTAGAAGAGATGCAGCTTTCTCCATGGTGGGGTGGAGATTAGATGGAACCGTTACCTCCATTTTCCACCTTCGCCTCAGTAATTACTTTCCCTTGTGCCCCTCACTGGTCAAACGAGTGAAGGAAATGTTCTGGGAATAGCAAGGACTTCTGAACACTGTGTAACATGAGCACTCTGGCTTTTGGAAAAGGGATTGGCTCTGCATGTGTATGAGTGGAGAAAGTCTGCTGTGCCACCTTGAAGTGAGAAATTAATTGCTATAACTGTGCCGCCTCTTTACCATGTATACAGCTTGCAAACCCTAGTCTGTGGCCACCGTCTGGGGTCAGCATTCAATTCTGGGCTTTTTTATGCCCTATACTTCACACCAATGCTCTGTACTTCATAGGAATATTAGTTGCAGGGCAGAAAAGGTCCCTCTGCCTCCACTAAAGGACAAGGGCTTTAAGGGACAGCATAGATTTTACTTCTCTGTGCAGAAAGCTGAAGGTGACAAGCCAATCTTGCATGACAGATGTAGAAGAAGACCAAAGTGTTCATAAGAAGCTAAGCTCTGTTTCACCCCCCAGCAGGGGAGTGAAGACAGTTACACCCATTTGTTGGTCTGTGTTTGTCCATGGCCATGTGCATTCTGTGAAAGTCTTAATACCTGAACTAATGTACCAGCATGGCAGGAAACCCCGTGTAATCAGGTTTGCAAGGACTCATGGAATCCAAGGAAACTAGACCATGAGATATTTTGTTATCCTTAGTTTCTGAGCCTCAGAGAATTACTGTATCTGAGCTGAGATAGGCTGCAGTTTTAAGCAAAACACAAGATCAGAATATCACTCACTGTGGTCCCCAAGAGAGGTCACAGAACTACCATGTCAGGAGCTGTGTAAACAGAACAGAAGGACCTTCTTCTGTCCCACGGCCTTACAGTCAAAGGATTTGGGCATAGTCAAATTAACAATATGTTAAGCTGACTATAGTATTATTTGTTCGTGCATGTTCAGTTTACAACAGGAGAACCTGATTCACTTTAACCTTCCCTCATAGCAGACTAAGCTGAACTATTTTACATCCCTACTGCCCCAGGCTTGGAGTGCACTGGGCAAACAGTGTGTGGAAACCCATTAAGTTCTGGAAGGCAAATGCATGTCTGGGTACGTATGCATACAGACAGACAATAACACATACAGGATGTGGGTGTTACATTAGAGACATTGCCCATATGGCAGAAAGCAAGCAGAAAGCCAGAGAAGTGTCTGAAACTGGCATGTTGGCTGCAGCCTTGATCAGGACCACAGAAGGCATGACTGAGCTTGGGCCTGGCCAGTTCCAGGACTGGTTCCAGGCTGAAAAGCTGATGTGGTGACTTGCCTTTTCTGCCTGGCAAAGGGACAGTATTTCCTTGCTGCTGCTGATGGAAACAAGGCCCCTGAAGAAAGGAAGGACACACTGCCTTCCCTTTCTTTAGGGACAGAAGCAGCTAGGCTGCATGACTCATCTGGATCCAGAAGACATAGCACGGCATTTGAGTTAGGAGTTCTGCTAACTACAGCACCTGCAAGATAAAGGAACTGAGCTGCATCTTTTTACAATACCGCATTTGCCTTTCAATGAATAACTCTCTTGCCATACCCATGTTACAGATGGAAAAGACCTCTGTTTTAAGGTTCCTGGTCCAACTCTGAATACCACACAACTTTGAATTTGCTCAGATCATCAGCTAGTGTGAATCAGCACAGGTCTACTGAAGCCTGACTCATGAACACTGGGCCTGTTACCTTCACAGAAGAAAGTTGATACTTAGCCCATAATGATGCCAGCAGCAGAAAGAGACATACTTTTTTGTGTTTTGAACAAAGTTATATTATTTTTAAGAGTTACCACATATCTTAGTTAGCACAAATTCCTCAACTAAGTCACACCCTCAGTGATGCACTCCAAAGCGTTTAGCTGAAGTGATGATATACAAAGAAATGCTGCAATTTCAGGATAAACTGGGGTTGATATAAAAGTAAAGTCTGAGAGAAACTGCAGATATATTAGGAAGCAGAGAAAAAGGATACTTTCGAGTCTCAAGGCTGGGCAGAGGCAGTGCTTAATAGCTGTGGTGCCACGTGTCATAATTTTACCAGCCTCTCTCATACCACCATATTCTGTGTCTCTTTCCCAGGCTGAGAGTCCCAGTTTGTCCCATCAACCTTTATAAAGGAACTGTTCTGTTCATTTGGTCATCTTTAGTACTCTTTTCTAAGGGTTACAGTGGCTGCTGGACCCTGGAATCACAGGGGTGCCTGCAGCAGTCCACTGAAGAGTGACACAAGTGGCTTACTGCTTCAGTGTTGCTGTCAGGGAAGGGTCTGTGGGAGAGATGGTATTCACGATTATGCACTGTGAATACAGTGGAGGCACCATAAAGATTTCCAGCACAGAGACAGACAGAGTGTACTACCCCGAATAGCAGCTGAGCTGTGTGTTAGTGCCTTGGGTGCCTTTGGAGATCTTCAGAGAAGGAATGCCTCCTTACTTAAAAAGTCACAGGATGCTTCTTGAATGGAGATGGAGGAGAGGAATGTTAAGACCTCCTGCTATACACACATATAAAAACCCCCTTCAATCATCAAAATATGTGGTTAGAGTTAGAGGTAGGAAGCTCCAAACAGAGGAAACATTAAGATTCCTTTCTAGGAAGAGTTCAGGTTTGCTTAAGATTGTTTTTGTCTGGATATCACTGAACTGGCAGATTTCTTGAAAGAGCTGTAAAGGGAAAATATAATTTACACTACCAGAGAAGTATCATTCTCTGTGTTGTCTTCCAGAAGCTGAAGGGCTATGATTTTATTATAACACTGCTGTTGCAAGACCACAGAGTAATATGCTGACATTTTGAGCTGCATTTAAACCTAATATGTGTTTTTAAAACTACATTTATGTTCCATCATAAACTGATACTGGTCAGAACAAGTCACTATTGCCACTGTGACTGCACTTGAACTTAAAATGGAAAGGGCTTTACTATGCAGAGTGTTGCAAAAAGCCTTTTGTCTACGTCAGGGTCTATCTAGGGTTTTGTAACAGTGCCAGTTTCTCTAGATTCTGACCATCTCCCTCTTAATCAGACTACAAAGCAAGTTGCCAGTAAGGCTTCTGGAAGCTTCATCTTTTTTCCTTTCTGCAGCTACAGGGACTACTGATTCTCCAGCTACAGAAAGAGGACACACAGCATTAGGGACTGCAGTGCAGGAACAAACCCAGCCCTTGTTCAGATGTCTTGTCAAAAAAGGAAGCTCCTGCTGCATTTCATAAAGATGATCGGACTCTCTATTGGCCTTTTATAGCAGTTTTTCTGCCTTGGGAGTAGTTTAACTCTGTTTTCTTCGCTCTACCTCATCTGTCCTGTCTACACCAGCCAGGGCAACCTGGTGGCATGGTACCCAATGGGAACTCACACAGTCAGAATACGTACAAAGAACAGAAAAAAAAAGTTTGTTAGAAATGAGATTGTGCAGAACTGAGAAGACTTTATTTCTAGTGCTGAACAGCCACAGGGACACATCTTTTTTCTTTGCTACATATTTCAAGGTGCCCTTTACATGCTTCCTTACACATAGATTTCAAGGTACATATTTCTTAGAGATATTACTCATTTATCCCTCTTTAAAGGCATGAGAACTAAGCCAGGAATCACACTCATTCTCCTAGGTTCTCTACAGATACATACCAAAAAATTGGTTGATGCCCAAAGCAGCCTGCTTTGGGGAACTACACAGTTCAGGCTGGTAGGAGGCCTCCCCCTTTTTGTGTAGAGTCCAACAGGTACATGATCTCCTGGATCAGAAACTGTCTACTGGTTGTGCACCTATACAAAGAGATCTTGACTGACAGGTAGGGTGCCAGGACAATACAGCAAATTAAGTGCAACAATAAATACATATGAGATGCTCAAGCCACTGTAACAATTATGTATACAATTATGTCCTGGGTTCAGGATGAAAAAAAAGTGCTAATTATCTTGTAAGGCTTCCTATACTTTATTGTTTAGTTATTAATCCTGAAATATAAAGTAGATGTTCCTAATTGAGACATAAAAGAAATATAAAATGCAGTATCATGGACACTTTCATCATATGCAGAAAGGAAGAACGTAAACTTAGACGAGGCCTGAAAACCATATCTAAGAACTATTTCTAAAGAAACGATAGATGTTCTCCAGATTGCTATCATTTCTATTAATATTTTATGACATTCATACTTTAGTACTCCCAACAATTTCAGCCAGGGAACAGGACTGCACTGAACAATGTGTACACACACCTATCAAAGCAAGATCGTCACTGGACATTAATCTTGTCCTCTTGACAGAGTATTTATTGCTGCTAATTGCTTCCTCACTTTACCTGCCACATAAGACAAATAATCATACTGTCCATCAGAAAGCCAAAAAGATGACAAGAAAAATACTTTCAAAAATATATATATCTTACAGCATGAGCCTGGAAAAGGAAGAAACTTCACAAGGGACAGAAGAACCACACAGCAGATACATGACCTAATAGAAGAACAGATCTGTCACATGAATAAGTATGTTGTATTCAAAAAAAGCCTAATCTCCCAATCTAATACTTCATATTATATTGGTCTTCATGGCTCACTGGTACTCCCTGAGGAATTTTGGAAAACATTCTAGTAAGACATGCTTTGGCTGATAATATCATCGGTTTGCTGTGATTTGATTTGATGTTTTCATTCTTTTTTCTTTTGGTTTCTTGCTGTTTTGATTTGTGAGAATGAACACTTGTCTCAAAAACAGGATCTTGGTTACTGAGGAATCTGTTTGTTTCGGGCCCTTTTTCCTAACTTGGTATCAGTCGGAACTACTCACTGTTCTTGGTATTTTAGGGGCCTAATTTTAGGCCTTGGTTTTTCAGATCTTGGCCAGAGGCCCCACTCAGTGTCTCTACATAGAAAGAAGTATATTGGAATATTTGCTTTTATCTCTGGTGAAGTTCCAAAGCTTCTGATGACACAGATTTTATTTTTTTCCATTGAGTCCAATAGCTCTGTGTCTTGCCTCCTGCTTTTAACACCAGTTAGTCTGAGCATCTGTGAAGGACGTGAGATGGACATCTGATCCTGCATTCACTTCACTTTGGACACTTGTTAAGTGAAGAGCTGCATCTGATTAGCTGCAATAAATCTAGGTTGCCCATGGCTGCACAATTCCATTGCCATCAGGACCTAGCATCCTAGCACCTAAACAACGCAAAGAAGGGCCAACACAACATAAAGACAAGAAACTGAACCCAGTTCTCTCCTGACAGACTTGGTATGAGTCCATGAAGGTTCTCTGCATCCTTATTTAGCTTCATATCACCACAGGTACAAGCATAGTGAGAAACTTCTTAGTGACAAGTTTTGTATAAAAGGGTCTACTTTTTGACAAGAACAACAAAATTTTTCCATAATAAGCAGACACCATCCTAGATACCAGTGGCAAGTCTTACTCTCAGGAAAAAAGATATCAGGACTGTCTTCTCATCCAAAAGCCAGATCTTTAAACAACCATCAACCATATCTCCTCAAGGCACAGATACTCTGTTAGGACTTCTCTACTGCTTCATTCTCCACACTGTCTCTCAAGCACCACAGCTGCACAGGTCAGCCACCTCAGGACATGGCTATGATTTCTCCTCTCACCAGAACCCAGCTTGTCACAAGATTGAACTTCTCAGGGGAAGTCGTGAGTCTCTCGGGGCTTTCTCTATCCACTATCAGCACTCATCGAGGGGGCCTGGGCTTGGTTTGTGTTTGCCACACAGAAGTTGAGAGCTGTTGACAAGCATAATAGCCTCCTCACTCAGGGGCACACATATGCTAAATATGAGATTATACTAAGGCAGGAAGAAAAGACAAGTTTTGAGTGCAACTGTGTTTTAACTGATTTATCTGCTGCTATTTTCTTTCGCTACTGCAACCATCATATCTTTGAGACATTGTCTATGAGGTTGCTTAAATGCCACAATAACCTTTCTTGCCCCAAAACAAGAGACATATGGACCACTGATAACTGACAAGTATTGGGAAGCAAAATGCTGAAAGTCTCTCTTATAACCAGAGGAGAAGGGGTAGTAGAGAGGATTATTTGCACAGAATTCAGCTTGGGTTTTCAAACTAGTATTTATAGGTTTGGAAAGAGCCAAGAACAAAAACTTTAAAATAGTTATTAGGGGTTTTATGGAAACTAGATGAATGGATGGTTTCAATGGGAAGCCAAATAAATATAAAAAAAGATAATTTAAGCCTGGCAGAAGACCTTAGGATCTTGAAACAATAAAGCTACAAAAAGAAAAAAAATAAAGCTTTTGAAAAGTGACACAAAGCCTCTGGAGTCCATAACAAACTTTTCTATCTTAACAGTAGAGATGCTGCGCTTGGATCAAGGGGCAACAATTGCTACTGTATTGCGCTTTTATTATTAATGCAAACTATGCTGTCCTACGCATTGCGCTCCAACCACAGCAACACAGTCAGATAAACCATCCACTAAGCACAAAGATGGCATTTGAGAGAGAAGCTGAAATAATCCAAAAATAACACCAAGTTATATCCACCAAGTGCCTCCTCCCACTTCGCTTTATCTGGTAAGACATGCATATGCATTTAAGTCCTTAGATGGTCACAACGGTGCCTGTACTAACCACAGTAATATCCCTGCAGTGGTGACTTAGTCTTATTTGGAGCTGTATCTGCAGAGTTTCTGTAGCTGGACACCTCTCAAAACCAACCTACAATTCTCCGGGGGAAAAACAAAGTTCCTTGCTTTATCCCTTTTCTAGAAAATCAGACACTTCTTCAAAGTAGTGAATGTGGCTTCTTTGTACCTGAACACATAAACTTGTGTTTAAAACGATGATGCCATGGTCTTTTTTTAGATACAGCTGTCAGTAATGAGCAAAGAAAGCCAGATGTACAGACTGATAATCCTTATACAAAATGGCAAAAAGGGTTTATGCCAGAAAAAAATGCACTTTTAATGGAGTTTCAAAAGCTTCTTACAAAAACAGTAGTAGATGTAAAGTGGGAATTTAATTAATTAATAATTAGGTAAGATATCCTTTAGTCTATTTTGCATTTGTAAATAGGGGAAACTAAGGCAGAAGAGCAGTGAAGAAATCAGCCAAACAGAGGGAACAGCAGAAGTCAACCCAGAACTTCTGACTCGTGCTTGTGCTCATCTGGCTAATGCTCCTTTCACGTAAGCCAAATCCTGGTTCTGGTCTCATTGAAGCCAAAGGTAAAACTTCCATATATGTGAACAGAGCAAAGATTTGAGACTTCAGTTTGTCATCTGCACTTCATAGGCTTATGCCTTTATAGATGGGGCAGGTACTTCATTCTGCTCTGTGGTTCAGCCAGCTGGACAGTGCTATGTATATTTAGGGCACAGTGAGAAAAAGAAACAGTGATCAAAAACAAAATAAAAACCAACTCTTTCTTCCATATGGAAGATTTTAGTATTTTTAATAGTAAAATGATTTTAGCATTTTTAATAGTAAAATTACTCTTTTTCACTTATGGCGCTTCCACGGAGAAATCTGTTGCTTGTAACTGTTAGAAGCAATGAAGGCTGAGCTTATTCTCCCTGAGGTCTGCTACAGCAGCCTGGTAGCTCACCATGGCCATGGGAGACAATGGGTCATACCCATCTGTACCACCCATGAGAGACACCCTTGTGCTTGGTTTTCTCTTCTGTCACCAGCAGTTAAGCTGGGCTCAGGTCAGGATGTAGGGCAAGTTTTTGAGCAGTAAGATGGCTGCCATGGGAGGCAGATTAAGGACCTGTCACCTTGCCCTCATGGTGATGCTGAAGCAAAGGAAATACTCTGTGTGAGACACAAAACTCTCATCCTGACCATTTGGTAGGATGCTGACTAACCTCCAGTCTATATGCTGGGGTTCCCAGTGTGCATCTTCTCTGCCTGTTCCACAGCCAGATGTCCTGTGTCAGCACCATGTAACGTCTAAGGGAATGGTCTGAGCTATTCGTCACTGGAGCAGGGTACATGCCTCTGCAGGAAGGTTACAGCTACTCATTCTCCTTCCTACCCTTGGATGTCTGAGGATTGCTCTCAGGAAACAAGACTGCAGCTCTGTCCATCTCCCCTTCAGGGAGCAGAGAAACAGGGAACTCAGACTCAGGATGTATTCCCTGAGACCTAGCCTTACTTAGGCTGTTGTAAGCAATTACATGCTGCAAGACTTTCTGAAACTATCAGCAAGTGATTACTCTTGCTGTTATCCTTGAAAGCAGCAAGAATGTTTTAATGCTCATATAAGCAAAAGATGAAAGGATTGAAGATCTAGTCCCATCTATGTATCACCTGCAACGGAGGAAAGAAATAACCGCCACATATTTCGTAAAACTTGCTTCTTCTCGAGTCCTCTCACTCTGTCAGTGCAGAAACACTGATGGTTCAGTGAGGAGTTACCTAGAAAAGGCTTTACCTTCCCAATGAATCCTCAGCTATTTTATTTCAGCATATAGGTTGGTGAAAACCACCACCACCACTTGGTCATTGAACATGGATAATAGAATATTTACTGTGGGTAAACCGTGCTACAAGAAATAAGCGATGTCCATTGTAATAATCTTGCTTTGTGATGCTCTTTTCTGAAACTTTCTGGTTTAGGGTAGAAATTTTTCATACCTTGTCCCTCCTCAAAGATTGTTTCTGTCTCTTTTCTTTTGAAAAGACTCCTATGAAAATTCTCAGTCAGTTTTGGGAACTGCTGATGAGCAAGGCATGAGGCTTCATCCAGTGTTAAGAGAGCAATTGTTACAAAATTGGGAGAAAACTATCATAAATGATAAATTTTGAGAAAACTTAACTGTCTTAGCTGATATTTCTTCATTAGTTAAACTGGCAAATACACTGAATCCACATCAGTCAGCATCTGTATTAGTTGAATTAATTTTAAAGAGTTAAATCAAAAGAATTAGCTGTATCTGTTTTACTCTCAAGTACCTTTCCAAAGAAGCCAATGAAATAACTGCTGAACTAGACATATTCTTCCTGACATGCAGAGGAGTGTTCTCAGGCTGCTGCTAGGGAAAACTTGGTTTTGAATACTGTGTCTGAAATCAGTGTTAGAGAAGTCTGAATCCACATAAAAGAGGAGAATATTCTCCCTGACATGGAAGAGAGGGGAATTATGGTTTTGTCCTATATCATCATTTTAATTTCTGTATACTTAATTTGCACCATCCTAAACTCTAATCAGCTAAGGTTATAACGGAGCAGCTTCCAACTCAACCATTTTGGAGCCAACCCTTCTTGAAATAAATAAAACAATAATAGCACATAGAACCAAAACCATTACATTTTACTATGTTAGGAAGTCCTGCACCTTTCAAACAAAGAGAAGAGAAGCATCTGCTATTTGCAGCCCTTTCTAGGCATCTTCTGAAAACCCAAAAGCGAGATCAAATCCAATGTAACTGCTTGCCCCAACCAATCTGGAAATAAAAAGGTGGCAGGGGCAAGACTACTTTGCCTGTTATGAATGCAAACAGAACTGAGAGGGGAACAGATCCCTACTGCAGCCAAGACTCAGTCACCAATAGATCAGATGAATGATCTTGTCTTACGTGCTCTCTCCTGTTTTCATACATGAGGCTCCAGTAAGCATATTGCCTAGGTTTGGTCCAAAAGTTAAGATACCTACAAGCACAACTATCCCTGTTACTTCTCTGTTCCTATAGAAAGAACACTTGAGGCAACTGCAACCAACTTCACTTGGGTCAAACTGACTGTGTCACCCACCACATGAAGGCGAATATAGTACCTGTTTTATTCACCCTCTCTATGGAACCATGCCAGGGTGGAGCTGGCACAAAGCAATGGGAGGGACTTGCCACCTTACAGGTTATTTCACAAAAAAGTACCATTTCATCCTACCAACTCCCATATTCTCAAGGCAATGAGATGGAGGTAGGAATACCCTTCCTCTGCCCCAGGGTAGATGGTTTCAGTCATTGAACAAAATTCAAAACAGGGTGCATATGTGCAAACATGCTCATACAATACTAACCTCCAAATACTCCCAAACCCAAATGACATCAAGATTTTCTTGAATTATTTTATTTTTAAACCCTTGATTTTCTTGTGGTGGGGGCCTCAGAACCATTGGAGGCCTTGGGGTGGAGGGGAGCCAAAGACAATTGTGGCCTGGGAATATTTGCAAGCTAGACTATGAGATTTATTTTTGGTTCTCAATGGTTTGGAGTTTTTTTCCTCTTTTCCTTGCAGATCCCAGTTTCTGGCTCACTGGGATCTGCAAACACCCAGCATTACAAACTGCAAACCCTCTGTGTTGGGATGTCAGTCCCTGAAACTGAGAGGGCTAATGCAACAGTGAGTAGTAATTAGATATATCAGGAAGTCTGACTTTTCACAAAGTGCACTCACTAGCCACAATTCCCATTGAACTTTGAGGCCCCAGTTTTGCTCCTGTTTGCACCCAGTTCAGCTTTAACAGCTGCTGCTGTTTTATATGAGGAATACAGTTTGGAATCTGGGATTCATTTTCTATTCTAAAGAAAGAAAATAAGAAAAACACACTTTGAATCCAGCTATCTTGCAGGCTGAAATCCTGTTCTGCATTTTTTTCCTTTCAATGCCACAGCCTCCTCTGCTCATTCTGCCTACTTCCAATTTTCAGATGAACTGCTGAGATGCTGAAATTCAAACCGAGTGAATACACATCATATAAAATAACCAGAAAGACTGTGTTGGTTCAATAGGTTCCTACCTACCCTTCTTACATCAAAGCAAAATCCTCTTGTTGCCTGACACACTGAAGGTTATCTTGCAAGTACAACTGGAATTCTGCCCAGAAGCGGGTAAGCGTTGCAGGAGCTGGTCCTCAAGGCTGCTACCCACCATGAAGAGGTGTGAGAGTATCTTGAACTCAACCCCCAGCTGAAATGCCAGCACAAAGCACCAAGAACCTTCTTTTGAGAACAGCTGAGAGCACAGGGTGTGATATGAAAGCTGTTGATCTGCTCCAGCTGGCAAAGAGGCAGCATTATCTAACCAGCTGCATACAGAAAGGGAAGATGAGAGAGTACTTTGGATCATACAGGCCTCCACCATGGAGAAGGGTAGAGAATGAAAACCCTTTTATGTACTAATGATGAGGTACAGTCAGCAGCAGCGGTTTGAGAGGAATGGCTAAAGCAGGAGGAGGACATCATGGATGCTAATAGGTAGTAATCACACGAAGGTTTTTGTGGTTACAGCAAGTGAAGATAAGCTCCTACATGAAATCTCATTAACATAAGATACCTCACAAGGGACAGGAAGGAAACACGCAGCCCTCATACTCTCAGAACAAGACATGAAATAGCATAGGTGGACAATCTGAAAATTCCCACACCCTGCAATTCTTGCAAAAGACTTTCTGTGGCCATTTTATAATCAGCTACCTGCCATGTCCTTTCTTAACATTTTCATCTTTTCCTCATGAGTCAGCTCCTGCAGTACCCATAGGAAAATAGATTCATCATTCAGATAAGACAAATCTTGTTCTATACACTGGTTTTATCTTTTGTAATCAGAGCTGGCAAGATAGCTATAAACCAGATGGGTTTTCACAATGCTGATAAAGAGCAGGAAGAAAAAGTCTAAATAAGCATTGCATAGCATGGTATGTGTATCTTTCCTCACCTCCACTGTCCCCAGTGCCTTTGTAGGTCTTGATCTATTAACAGGACACAGTATGCGAAACACTTGGAACCCAATGTTTTTGGAGACTTTGTCTTATTCTTCATTCAAATCAATGTGTTCTTCTGTAAGCCTTACTGACAGTGCCCTAGTTTCACAGCACTTCAGTCACTCCCTTCAGAAAGAAGGAAAACACTCCGTCATCTGGATATGCCACAAACATCAAACGAGGAACAGCTTGCACAAACAAAAGCAGAAGCATGCTACATATGCACTAGTCCAAACTATTTGGCAAACAACAAGCATACCAGGAAAGAACAGATAGATGAGGAAAAAATAGAGACATCATTTCCTCATGAACATTATTCTTAATAAATAACTTGACTCATTTTGCTAAGAATAAGTTGACTGGAACATGGTACTTAAACTGTTTAAAACTTATTTTCAAGTTGTTCTTCATGCACACCTTCTGTCAGAATTTAATCAGTTTTACTGGGTTGGGGGACCAGAATTACACCTTTGCATTTCACTATTAAGCATCAGACTTCCCATTTGCTCATCATTTCTCTCCGTTTTAAACTTATTCACTAGTATGTAATGTGTTTCTGTCCACACTGAAATCCTAAAATGCAACTCTAGGGTAAGATATAAGATTCCCTACATGGACAATCAGGACATACACAATCATTAGCAGAAGTTGCTCGCTTATCTCTTGCCACTAAACATGAGGCACTTCCTTCCCCTCCTCCAATCCCCTCATTTTTCCTTCTCCTCCAATCTATACATCTTCAGCACACATAGGATGATTTGCAGAAGCTGTTAGTTCATCAATCTGGGTCACATATCTATGGATGATACCAGTACAGGATTAAATACCTTAGCAAGAACTGGTGGGTTTGCACTGCATGCCTCTTCAGAGCAAAGCACCTAATGGCAAGCCTAGGCTTAAGTACATGAGAAAGATTTGAACATGCAGGCTCCATCAACAGCTATGTACTGCCAGTGCTTAGAAAGCAGACTTCCCTACCATCTTCTGGGTCGTCTTCTTTTCCGCCCGAGATCCATTGTCAGAGGAAGGGAGTTCAGAGTGTCTTTCTTTTTACCAGTGGGTCAGTTTCACATATTAATGGGAATTGCAGGTGTATTTCAGCCAAAAAGTTAATTTCTTGAAACAGCAGAGGAAAGGCTACATGCACTTAGGGAGGAAGGATACGCATCCGTTTGTGCAATCTTAGCTTTCAAGGGGAAATGTGCAGTGGAAAAAGAAGGAATTATAGGGGAAATTAAATTAAAATACAGGAAAAAGAATATTAGTAACAGAAGGGAACTTTTACCTGTGGTGCTGGCCAAAACACTTTCAAGATGCTCAGTGAGAATACACAGGTGTACAGGAAGCCCAGCAGACTATCCAAATACAACACTGAGTTGGAGGGTTCTGAGGAAATTGTCCTGTTTTTACAGTTTAAGAGAACTTAGCAGCTCAGTCCTGTTCTGACCTCGATGGCTCTCTTGTCTCTTGTTTCTCTGGGTTCACAGGAGTTCCTCACAGATCCTGGCAAGACAGGCCTTCAGGCATTCC
>NW_009914794.1:17702-20204 GCF_000696875.1 Nestor notabilis
TCTCCTGCCAAATGGTCTGGGGCATGTTCAAAGACACCACAAGCGAGGAGGAGAAGCAGGGAAGCACTCCGAATGACATGGCATGAGTGTGTTCTGATAAACTTTTTGTAGGTACTGTGTGACAAAGAACATTGGAGGCTGTTTCCACTCGCAGTCCATGCTGTTTGCTCAGACCCACAGAACTGACCACGCTAAGCCCAAACAGACCTCCACCAACCCCACAGAGGGTAGTCACTGTGTACAGGCTGTCATCTCCAGAGCAGGCTGGCTGAGAAATGTGGAACTATTTTCATTCTCATCTTCTCATGTTTCTTTCCCCATCCAGGCTGACTTCTAACTTCGGTCAAGGCAATGATATTTATCACAGCACCATAGAAAACACAGGACAGAGAGACCCAACCTGGCAAATGCCTTTTGGCACCAGCAGAGATATTAATTATCAATGATTTGCATCACAAAGATGTCAAACATGCTTCCACTTCTCCTGCCTCTGTAATGACGCAAAAAAATTAACTACCTTGGCTCTGGCCCTGTCCCTGAAAGCTCTTCACCACAGGGTCAGTCTTCTCACCTAGCCTGCTCTGCCCTGCCCTCCACACTGCCTAGTCAGTCTCTCAGGAATATTAATTAGATCACATGGAAGAAGCTAATCACTGTCATCTCCGCTGGTTCTTCACCCTGGTGTACCTGGCCAGCACCAGTTCTTGCTCTGCTCCAGGTTCCTTTTGAGATCTGTTTTCCTTTGTTATCCTTTCCTGTCCTACCAATTTTCCATCCTAGACTCAATTTCCAGAGCCTTGCTACTGTGCACTGCAGCTCCGTTTCCAGATATTTTACCAGCTCCTTTTACTGTGGGATGGAAACAGCCCTGTTTTCACAGGTCACCTGCCTAAAACACCTGATTGTGCTTACATTGACAGAGTACAGACACCCTGTGACCAACAATGTCTGAACATCCAAGGCTGCACTGCTGGTGTTTCAGGTCATTTTAAAAATGAGAATTTGCTAAAAAAACAACCACACATAGATGTATGTATACAGACTCTTTTCCCACTTGTTTTTCACTCCTTCCCATAAGTTCACTAGGGTGGTAAGGCTTCTGATATGGACACCAGCCTTTTGAATAAAACTTGGCAGGTTTCACACCACTCATTTCTCTTCAGCCAGCATGGTGCTGCATGACATTAAGAGCTTCCAGCCATACATACCACTGACAAGAGGAAAATAATTCCTTCTGTTAGCAATGACCTTCCAAGGTAGTGTGCTTGCATAGCGTATTAAATGCTAACAACCTTTCTTTACCTCATTGATTTTCCAAATAGCTGTCAGAATTTCTGGTAATAGGTTCATTAGTCTCACAACAAAGTGATGATGAACATATCCACCAAGAAGAAACCACAAGGAATTGCTAAGAACTCACAGAGCATGAGAATGGTGTGAATTTAGCCACGTAGGGAATCTGGGACAAACCCAGATAATTCCCATAAAACATCCTTATTAAAACATCCTTGCTATTGGAGGATACTACCAAGCACCTGGATGGGCTAGCATGTACGATTTGGAGCAGTGCCAAGTTAGA
Organism: Nestor notabilis; assembly: GCF_000696875.1. Taxonomy (NCBI): domain Eukaryota; kingdom Metazoa; phylum Chordata; class Aves; order Psittaciformes; family Psittacidae; genus Nestor; species Nestor notabilis. Next base: position 19,282 of record NW_009914794.1, read on the forward strand.
GAGACCTGAGCAAGCTCTGAACAAGCTATTGCAGCTGTATCACACAGGATAGTGTCACATAGAGCCTGTAGCTCTGCCACTTTCACCTGGCTCTGCAGAGGGCTGCTTCACTGTGTCTTTCAGCAGTACTAATTTGACCAAGTGGAATAGAGCACTGATGTGTTATTCCACATTCAGAGGCATCTACTGTGGGACTGTGTTAGCCCCACATGGACATACTCTCAACATGCTAGATCATTTTCCTCTCTGATACAAATGAATGGTGGTAAAGATAGTACTGATCAGCAGAGATGAGTGTGGGCAATAAAAGTAACTGAGCTTGTTTGTGTGAAAGTCAGCAGCATGTGGTGAGCTGAACTATGTGCAGCTAAGTGATAAAACTGTGAGGTCCTCAATAATAAATTCTGTGTACAGAGCCCAGAAGTGGGCAGTGTCCATGACCTGAATGGGGTCTGGTCAGTTATATCAGAGTGAGCTTGATTGCATCCCAATTCGTAATAGCAAAGAGAGGAGAGCAACACTGTGCAGCACCACCTGTGCCCCCAGCTGCTGTATCATTTGGAGCTGGGGATGCAGAGGATCCGAGGCCAGCTATACTCCCACTGAAAAAGTGATACTGGCAGCCTATGAAGGGATTTGACCTGCTTCAGAAGTGACTGGCACTGAAACACAGGTTGCCTGTGCTGGGCTGGATGTTCAAAGGCAGGGTCTCCTCTACACATCATTCAACTGATGCTACATGGAATAAGTGGGCCACACTAATTACACAACGAGTTCGAATAGCAAATCCCAGTTGTCCAGGAATTCTAGAAGTCATCATGGACTGGCCAGAGAGCAAAGACTTTGGGATGTCACCAGAAGAGGAGGTGATGTGTGATGAAGAGGCTCCACCATATTGAATCATAGAATAGTTAGGGTTGGAA
>NW_009914795.1:0-330 GCF_000696875.1 Nestor notabilis
TTTTGAAAGGAGCGGGGGCTGGGGGTGAGGAGCAGCATGAGGTGGGGGAGGTGTCTGGGGCCTGCCTGGAGAAGTGCGGCGTTGGCAGTATCGATAAGCTGCGTGGGAACAGGAGCAAACATGGCTTCACTAAGGGCAAGTTGGATCTGACAAATTTGGTGGCCTTCTACAACAGCCTTACAGCATTGGTGGATAACGGAAGAGCTACTGATCTGCCTGGGTTCTTGCAAGGCATCTGATACTGTTCTGCATAACATCCTTGTCTCTAAACTGGAGTGGCATGGATTTGACAGAGGGACCACTTGGTGGATAAGGAACTGGCTGGGCGGG
>NW_009914796.1:0-4792 GCF_000696875.1 Nestor notabilis
GACTGCTGTAGCTGAACCCAGGACAACTATGCATTATAGAAAAGGCTGTGTTCCTTTGGGACTTCTGAAAGGTGGAGCTGGGTGTCTTCATCATCTCCACTACAGACTTCTGACCTGGGGACAAGTTAAGCACTGGCTGCAGATGCAGACAGGGGAAAGGTGCACTTAGTTCCTGATGAGTGGACAATCAACAGCTTTTCTCCCCCAGTGAATCTGTGCAAAAGAAGAGCTCCTGCACCTATTTCCTCCTCATCAAAAAGGAACGTTTATAATGGGCACCTTTTACTTGTTCAAGAAAATCAGTTTACTCAGCTGGTACACGCCATGGATTCTGGCCTGTGTTTTATGTCTTTCACGGCTTCCTCTCTGCTGAAGTGTACCATACTGTGATACCCAGAAAAATCAACCTGATGTTTAAAAAAGAAGACGTTTCTCCAGGTTTACCAGGGCTCTACTGTAGTTATCATTAATAAAAATATCTAATAACTAGTTGCACTTTCTTGAGGGAAATATGTATGTGTATGGAGAGGCATTGCTTGATGCCAGCTGAATGTTTTTTAGCTGAGTTTTGTAAGTTGCTTGATTCTTTTTTCAAGTGTGTTTTCTCTGGCAGCTTTGTACATATTTTATGGTACATAGTAAATATTTTATTGTTGTTATGAGCCGGGTTAAAGGGAAAGAATAGAGCTTAACTTAGGTTAAGCTGATAGCAGAAGGCATATAACTCTTATAGCTAATATATATGCCATGTTTCCTAGTTGGTGACCAAATTGTCTTGTATCTGCACAGTACTTCACCATGCTGCTGGGCTGTTTCCCTCTGTGCACGTAGTATTTATCATTATTGTGTCCATTAAATCAGCATACATACTTTAATGGATCTTCATGTTGCTTGGGTTTTCCCTGTGAAATGCTTATCTCATGTCTTGTCTATCTGGGTGTTATTTTTATATGAGGGGAACATAAAGAACAAAAGCAGGAGAAGTGCTCTGATGCTGAGTCACAGTGAGCAGCAGGTCTTGCTCTATGTGTGTGTCTGTGAGTACATCCTCACACTGCCTCCTTAAGTCAAGCAAGACTTCATCTTACACTCTCTATATGTACACATCAGGATCATAGAAACTCCCTTAAATTAACCCAGCTTCATGTTTGGTCCCCATGCAGATGCCTGCTGAATTCCTGGGGAGTTGGTTTGTAAGCTGAGCCAGTCCTTATTATCTAGGAGGGAGTCAGGAGCAGAGTATCAGAAGCAAGTGCTAGGAGGAGTTTCTCCCAGCTAGTAACAATCAGGGAGTACTAGAGGCCACACAGGACCAAGGCAGAGGGAAAGGGACAGAAGTCTTGGACTTCCTTAGGAGATCCGGAGGTGGATCTTCTTTATGTAACACTTACTGAAAATGTCCAAGCAAGTACAGAAATCTCGGAAGGAGAGATACTCCACTGAGAATCAGTGACAAATGTGGAGAATTGTGAAAGTTTTCTCCTGTCCAGTCCTGTTGGCAACACCCCAAGTACAGGCCTTCAGCACTCAAGCACTCAAAACATCCAAGCTGTTTGCAGAAACTGTCCATATGTTTTACTGCTAAGCAGCTAAGGTTTTCTTTTTTGCTTCCTTTAGTCTGTGCTAACCCGTCTTTACTGGAAACACAGTGGTGAGAGAGTGGAAACAGTTTACCAGGATGTGCAAATTGAGGAAATATGCTATACTAAACCTGACTCACTGTAAGCTCACTAAGCCCTGTGGAAAGCCTTAGTTATAGCTTTGAGACCTTAGCTTTGGTGTTGAAAAATATGCCCATAATAGCTCAGAAATGAGGCCATTTCTGCCTTCCTGAGGATTTTCCATTGAGAATTCCTATGCGATGTCTGCCAGTGCCTGATGTGTTTAGCCTACTGTATGAAGGCTGCCTGGATCACCACTCTGTGCTGCGCTTCTCATTTGCTCACTTCTGGACACAGTCCAGTGTCCCTGACGTCCCTCCATTGATTTCGACTTGCACTGGATTAAGCCCAGCAGTCGCCTAAGCATATTCATTTCATGCTTGTTTGTAGTTATGCTTTGGAGGTTTAAGGCTGCTGACTTATAAATATCTTTATAGTTTGGCCTTATAAAAATGCAGAGCCTTTTCACCATGTATCATGCCTTTACTATTGTCATTATCGAGTTACCCCTTTTAACCACTCTGATTTAAAAGTGGAAAGCCCTTCCATTACAAAAACATAGCAACCTCCTCCATAGAAGAATATGATTTAATGTTAAGTCATTAGCTGTGGAGCATTTTGACTTTGTCTGTGAACATTTACCCTAATCCATTAGGCAATGGCAGTACCAGCAGGTGGGTCTTAGTTCACACTGCTCCACAGTCGAAGTTTCTTTAAGCTCTGTGAAAAGCTGTGCTAACTAGAACAGTGACTATGCCCATATGTCACTAGCTATCTATGGAGGCAAGTTTTGAGAACATGGAGCTAAAAAGGGTTCACATTTTCTTGGCTGCTGTATCAAGCAGCTTTGTGTCAACATCTTCAAGTTACATCTAGCCTTGACCTTCAGTGTCTGGTTTGGGACTTTCCAGAGTGAGATTCTTTAAACAAACAGTACCAAGATCTTGGAACCCAGAGGCTGGTCTCTTTTGTATCGGCTACCACAGGAGATGCACGTATAATTGCACTATGTGAAAGAGCCAGTTCAAGCCTAAGTGCCCAGTAGGTGACTTGGCACTTCCTTTCAAACCCCACCCAGCAGCTGTTTCAGTCAGACGTACCCCATTTCTTTGTGTGCATGAATCGTCCAGGAAAATCCTGACTAATTTATGCTGCTGGGCACAAACTCAGACGCTCAGTTTCTGTTGGCTCCAACCTTAAATCTCGACAGGGTTCTTAGGTGTCTTTCACTTGCAGGACCCAATTTTGTAGGCATTCCAGGGCTCGTGGTCTGGTTCAGGCTATGCACAAGACAGCATGATGGGGAGAGACTTTTTAACAGGCCCTGTTGTGATAGGATGAGGGGTGATGGTTTTAGACTAAAAGAGGGGAGATTCAGACTGGATGTGAGGAAAAAATTCTTTACAGTGAGGATGGTTAAACACTGTCACAGGTTGCCCAGAGAGGTGGTGGATGCACCATCCCTGGAGACATTCAAGGCCAGGCTGGATGTGGTTTTGGGCAACCTGATCTAGTTGAAGATGTCCCTGCTCATTGCAGGGGCTGGAGTAGATGATCTGTGGAGGTCCCTTCCAACCCAAACTATTCTGTGATTCTCTGATTCTATGACTTGGTTTTCCTCTTCTGAGTAAAACCAGTATGTCATTGACTGTTTAAAGTATGCATATGCCGGCTTTGGCCACTCTTACTCCCTGGAATGAGACACGTGAGGTAAGATAGAGTAGGAGAACAAAGGAAAATAACAATGATTTATTATGGTGGGTTTGATTTAGAGAAATGTATTCTTACACCCTGTGAAGAATGTAAAATGAAGCACAGGAAATTACTTGGGTTGGTAATAATACAGCGATCCATGTGGATCACAACTTGCACTCTTCCTAAATACAAAGTATATGTCTTATATTCAAATATAAAACTGGTGGATATGGTCAGGAGTGATATGCCTGGCAGATCCTTAGATCAGTGTCTGTAAAGCATTTAAGCATTTTAATCCAAGTGTCACTTTGATCCTTTCAGAACCTTTTCCCTCCTGCAATGTGTGGTGATAGCTGGGGAAGGTGTCCTTTGTACCACCTGTGTCGCCTGCAGCACTTTAATAGTTGGTCTCCCATGGATAAGTGCAGCCTGAGCAACTTGCATCCAGCAGAGTAGCTCCACAGCTCTGTCCTGAAAGACCCTAGCACAGAAAGTAAGTAACTGGCATGGCTGGAAAAGATGATGCTTGCCTAGACCACTGGTGCACCCTGTTTCTTCAGCAAATGATTCCTGAAGGGTGGAGACAGCCAAGGCCAATTCATGACTGGCTTATTGACACCATCTGCATGTAGGTAGCTGTTGTAGCAGCAAAAGGTGAAGTAGGTAGGGTGTTGGTTGCTGGCCATGTGAATTGTTGCACACTGCCGCTCCCAGAAGAAGTAGCCATATCTTATGGGTTAGAAATGGTCACCTGAATGGGGAACTTAGTGACATTTGGTGCATTGCGCTGACTGTGCTGGCTGGGAAACTGATATGCTGCTGTGTTAACTCTGGAGGAACCTGTGGGGCAGCAGAGCCCTGAGGAACCAGGCACGATGCTCTTGGCATTGGTACTCTAGGCAAGCACAAAATGCCAGTGTGGAGCCAGAGCTATTACACTGTGATTCATCTGATCTGTCATATTTAGAGGTATCTCCCTGCCTTCTCCTCATCATAGTGTCTTAAAGCCTTACTGTTGTCATTGCATTTATTTGTGCACAATGCCGGTGATGATTTCTATCCTTGATTTGTAGAAAGAGAGATGAGATGCAGGGAGACATGGGGAATATTTCATATGTCTAAGTTACATATGAAAGAAAGCACAGTCTTAGTGTTAACTGAGCTGTCCTGGAATCAGGCAAGCTGTGTTAGCTGAAGCATGTGTTTGGGTTAATTAGCAGCCTGGACACAATTAAAGTATTGCTTTAAAAATGTGTGTTGGCATCTGTGTGTGTGGCTTTTAGGAGTATCATCCCACTCAAAGCTTACAGAGTGATCTTTAGCTTTGTTCTGCAATGTGGCATGGCAGCATAACCGCAGTGACCTACTCCGCTCACATGGAGAGTGGGTGGCAGCAGAAGCCTCTCAAGGCCCTGGCTAGCACCTTACCCACTGGG
>NW_009914796.1:4823-11577 GCF_000696875.1 Nestor notabilis
ACAGTGGAGTGTTCACAGGGACTTACAAGAGGGTTTTTCATGGGACTAATCACATCTCAGTCCTGCTGTGGATGCTTATTCCAAAGCACTCCCTTATTTTGTGGAGGTTTCTTTCTTCCACTCTTTCTCCTCTTTCTTTTCTCTGTGAAACAGTCTCTGGCATGACTCAGACATCTTTTTGTCTTGCACAGCATTCAAGATACAAATGGCAGCTTGAACAGCTTGTTGGAACATGGTCCTCTAAACGGAATACAGGATTTGTTCCCTCAATTGAAGGACTTAGCAGGAATCAGTTAAAGACCTTTGCCCAGGTCAAGTCTGGAAGATGACACAGGTGTTTTGCACTGCACTTTCAACTGGAAAGCCCCCTAGGAAACAGGTAGTTGGAATTATTTTTCTTGGAATTATCTTCAGGTTTATTATCCTGTGCCCACACAAGCCCTCTTCAGGTTTCAAGATTTCAGACAATTGCAATGCCTTTCAGACATCAGCAATGCCTCGTGATGAATATTCCTTCATAATTTGTTCTTAATTAGAGTTTTCACACTTTATCAGTGTAACATTTACAGAAACATTAGCTCTCTTCCTACTGTCAGGTTGACTGCACATGGTTTTAGAGTATAAATTTCTTCCGTCCGTCTCCCTGTCAGAGCTTATGCTATTTGAGGCACATGCCTGGCTCTGGCATTCAAATCCGTAGTTGAGCTTGGCATGGGATATGGGGGACCATGTCCATTGTACCAAGCTGATGCTTATAATGAGGCAGATGTCACCTTCTCATCGTTTCCCATCCCCTGTCAATCACAGTTTCTAACTAATTGTCCATGCAGTAATCAGGAAGTCCAGTATCTCATTACAGGTGAGGAGGGAAGAACACTGGGGGTTTGTCTGTGTTGTACACTAGCAACACCCAAGCAAACGCTAAGAAAACTAGCTGGGATACAGTAACATACCTAATCATAACAGAATGGGCCACAGTGGGCTAATTCACTTTCCTCCTCTAGAAGAGTGTCAAACAGCTTTAGTCTTTGTATCAGAAAGATTCAGGTCTCAGCAGAAAGGAAGGCCCAGTAGTAGAAACTAGTTTGTTTTCTGGTGACAGCTATCCCTGAAGCACTAGCCATTTTTTATAGTTTTTAATTAACTCAGGATGAGAAGCGTGACGAAATTCTTAACGCCAAGCTCTGGACAGCTGGAATTAGACTGCTCTAGCAAGTTAGTTTCAAGATGCGATGCTCCATTGTGTCAGCACCACATTGTTGTTTTTCCCTTTGTTATGGCTAAGACCCTTGGTGAGAAAGGAAAATTCAGAACCAGCATGGGAACTGAGGCATGTTTTCCATGGCCCATCTTTTTTACTCAGTGTTTGGCTCTGAAAGCACTTACATCTTGATTTTCTTTAGTTCTCATCATCCCACACTACAGCATTACCCTCTTTGCTTATTTGGCATGGTCCTCCAAGCAACAGAATGAAGGCTGAGTCAATTTTTTAATAGAGCAGGCAGAGAGAATAATATATATTAGTCACTTGCTCTTTCTTTCTTTTTGCTTGATCAGAAAAGTTAAATTCATTGCGGCTCTAAACTTTAAGCTCACGAAGATAATGAGCTGTTGTTACATCTTTGTAGGTATTCATACAGCACATTACAGAAATACGTTATTAGCTTTATTGAGTACGTATAGAGAATTTGAGTGTTGTGGTACAAGTGAATGTATCTATCTGACTTTGCAGAACCAGAGTTGTTTAAATCTAACGTATGTTATCAGTGATTTCACAGCTGATGTTAATGATTTTTGTTGTTTAGACATTACAGTTGTTACTCTGGTATGAGGGGAAGGAAGATGAAATGGGCATCTCAGACGGTTTGACAGGAGCCAGCTCAAACCCAGTGGTTTTGGCCATGGGAGGCTGGAGAGCATAGTTTCAGCATGGAGAGACTCGTGGCATGCAGTGCTGTTTGGGCAGAGCACAGGGGCTCATGATGGAGACATTGGCAGTGAGATTCCTTGGCCCTGGGTGAGCAGTGTGGCCACAAGTTCCACTCTTGCTGAGGAATCCAGACCATTTGTACTAGCCAGTGTACCAGGAGACAAATTCAGTTTAACAGAGAAAAGTGATGATATGCAGTCATGACATACCTTTCTTGCTAGCAATCCCGTGAAAGTGTAGTATCTATTTTGAAGTAGGTGCCAGGCACCGATGCTTTCTCAGTCACCATTTCAGATGAATGCCATGGTGATCAGTGTATTTACTGTATCTGCTGAACAGCACTTTGTCACTCAAAGCCCTTTTTCTCTTGTCTGCTTTGTTAAATAATGCAGAGAGTAACTGCAAATGATAGCTCAGATTATTGGCCTGTGAATTCAATGCTTGCTGTGCTGCAATGTTAAGTGCAGAGTCTGTGACAGTGAAGGCAAGTCATCAGACAGAGGTATCTGGAAAGCAGGTAATATTGAACCAGCAAAAGAGCAAACTGCAGGTTGTGCTGCTAAAAAGGTTCAGATTTCATTTCTGAGTGGAGGAGAAGGATGTTTGCATCAGTCTTGTCTCATCTAGTTCTCTCCCTGAACTCCACAGAAATTGCAGTAGGTGACTTTTTCCAACCCAGTGCAGCACATTCAGCAAATAAAATCCTTGGTAAAATCAGCCTGTGAGCTGCAGCAAGTGCAGGTCTGTTACAGTTTAATAACTTTGATTGCTGATCTTGAATTAAACCCATGATCACAAGTCAGTTTCTAGCAGAGAAGCAATGGCAAATAGTGTTACTTAATCCCTTTGTTGCTGGTCTCTGCAGTCCAGCTGTTGGTAAGCCACAGACACTCAGCTATTCTCCTAGACCCCAAAGAGGTCTGTCCAGAGGAGATCAGAAATATGTGGCAGAAAAGTGCTCTGTTACATGGGTAAGAGTTTCTCCAAGGCCACCTCAAATTTTCACCCAGTGCCAAACTGAGTAAGTAAAATGAAGATAAAGAAAGAAAGAAAGAAAGGGGAACTTTCTGTGTAAGATCATGATCAGAGATTGTTTATTTACTATAGCAGCATCCCCTGCCTGCTGTTAGCTTAGGACTGTGAAAGATATGTGAGCTTTCTCTATGTGAGAAGGCTCTATTTCCTCACACAAGGAATAGTGCAAATCTTATAAAAATTGATAAGAGAGGCTTTTAGTATTACCAATGGGCTTTGGACCAGGACTTTGGACAGCGGGCAGATGTATCGAAATGACGCTATGATATGCTGTTTTAAGCTGTTGTCATTTATCATTTTTATGGTGTTGCATGCTATTAGTTTGTATGTGACATGACAGGCCAGGCAGGCAGATTGCTGCTCCAAAACCTTTCAGTAGCTGTAAGAATAAGAGGAACATAGGAGAGATGGTAAAAGCATGGGAACAGCTTCAGTGCAAAATCACGTGAAACTAGAGGGAGAGAAGCTTGACCAGGAAAATAACAGAGGAGCAGCCTGTCACTCAGGTTATAGTACCCTGGCTTGGGCTACCATAACCCAAGGTGAGACCCACAAAAGGCCATCTTAGATACTTTACAAAGCCATGTTTCCTGCCTCCCAGATGAAAACAGAAGTAAGGGCTGAGAAGGAAAAAACTGTGTGAGCTTGCCTGGATGGAAACCAATGGATGGGAGTCATGTTCACCCCTGGACATAGCTGTGGCATCTGTTACATTTCAGTGAAAGACAAAAGCACTTAATTTTGGATGGCTTGTAATTATGGCAGTGGTTTTGCTGAAATATATTCATTTCCAAGTCAAAGCGTGTTCACTTTAACATGGGTCTGAACCCAAGGCAGAGTCTTAAGTAACTTCAAACTTTAAAGTAGCTTGAGCAATGTGTTTATGTTAGCTGAAGCAAACCTCTTCTGCAGCCTCACAGAACCATGGAACTCATAGAAGTTCAGTTCTGGGCCACATTTTGTGCCAAAGGCCCATTTTCTTTAGTTTGTTGAGACTTTATTTGCCTTTGTGGTTTTTTTTTTCTTGCCTCTTTCTTCAACTGTGATCACACCTCCTCCTTCTACTCACACTTCATTGTTAACTTATTCCTTCTGTTCTCATCTCCATTTTCTTTGGTCAAGGGTTAAGAGATCCCAACACAGATTAAAAGAATGATATCAACATTATCAGTTGGTTCTGCTTCACTTGGCAAATCCTCTGCTTTTCAGGGATGGTATTTGATATACTGTGCTGGCTTTTTTCTTTGCAAAGTTATTTGGGGAGCTTTCTCCAAATTCTTGAAATTTTGCTGGTATTAAATTATCCCAGTCATCTCATCTCCTCACATAGAGGAGCATGCATTTATTTTAAGAAATTACATAATGGCATATTCTTCAGGTGGCTTCATCTCTCTCACTGTTCACTTCAGTGCTTGTCATTCTCCTGAGTTTTCTCTCAGATTGAACCATCTCTTGTACCCCTGTATCATCTTCTGTCTTCTCCACAGTTTGGACTGATCTTTTTAGAGCCAGGTTCTGCAGTGTGGTGACTCATCTGGTTCAGGCAAGGCCTGGAGAATTTGATCCTGCATGTAAACTGAACCTCACATCCTGCAAAAATGTACCAGAATCTTAGGACTTAACCTTATGGTCTTCATGAGGTTAAATCAATTAGATTTTCCAAGTAGAATAGACTAAACTATTTCAGTTGGAAGGGACCTACAAGGACTGTCGGGTCCAACTTGCAGACCACTTCAGGGCTTTTATGTCTGAGAAAGTCTGAAGAGAATATGCAGTGTCTTGTCAGTCCCCGTGTGTCTTGGCACAGTCTTCAATTGATTTCCCTCTAACTTCGGCCCAGTTTTTCCAGTCTTCCAAGTAGAGATGCACCAGCTAAGCTAAGATCCTGAAAAGTATTTAGATGCGTGAGTTTTGCTTAAGACTGAATTTCAATAATTTTGACCAAAGTTCCCAAGCTGGATAAGGCTGAAATCAATGCTGTTCAGGTATGGAGCTGAGAGACAGAGCCAAGCCTTCTGGCTTTGACCCACAGGCACTTGTCCATGTCTTTAATTTTCAGCATGTGGGCAGCCCTGCTGCGTTTTCTAACCTTCTCAATGTGTAGGTCTGGATTACTGTAGGAGAGCATCAGCTACACACATACAAGTATCCTGAAATAGTGAGGAATAAGGCAGCAGTCTCTTGTGTAACCACTGTGTCTTCAAAAGTAAATGTAGGCACAAGCAGTGTTTTATGTTTGATAAAGTGTCATTAGCAGAACTCCTCCTGCCAACAAATGTTCATGCCAACAACTCTGGCACAAAGTGCCACTACCAGTGATGTTCATACTCTCTGTTTGCAAACAGTACTGTAGCCTTAAAGTCACAGGCCAGTACAGTAACTTGTCGCTGGTGTGATAAACATAGGCTTGAAATAAAGTTCAAAACCAGAAAAGGATTCAATGGCTGCGAGTCAAGGGCCAAGTTAAAGTAAGTTTTCCTAAGAGCCAACTGGTCTTCTGCCAGGTCCTCTGCTTTATCCACAAACTGGTTTCCCTTTATCTGTGTTGGCATCTCTCTGCTTAGGTGGTGCCATGACTCTTTGCCAGGTTTATCTCACATTACAAAATCCTGAACACTGACTGGAGGAGGTTGAAAGGTCTCTCTTGATTTTACAGGAAATACGCCTTATTTCAACATAGCTACGGGCTTGCTATTTCTTTTTGTCATCAGTGCTGTGTTGCTAACTCTATTTATTATTAGTATTATAGTATTTGATGTCCTGTAAAACTATCCCAGCTCTCATTGTCAAGTGATTAAACAAGAATCTCAGCCTTCACTTAAAAAACACATTTACAGGTTCAGTGTTGTTGTGAAGTAATTGAAAAATACTGTTTGAAGCACCTGAAAAATAGTGGAAGTGAAGAATATTGAAAAATCTTGGAAGTGCTTATGTCCTCTGCAAAGTGAGAAATAAGAATATAAATAAAAAACAGAGTTCTCTTTTTCTTTTTCTGTGAAAGTCCCATGGTTTTTAAATTAATGTTCCTCCCAAATCTAAAGATTATCTTCAGTTAATCTTCAGTCATGTCCTCTGCTTTGACTGTTTGGGATTGATAGCATTGTCTGTGTTTTCCCTAGTTACTTATGCTGTTCTCTTACTCAAACCTCTCTTCAAAAGTAGTGGATCAAAGTGGATGGAGAATGTGGGTTTGTCTTACCACCAGCCTTCACCCATTTTCAGGTTAAAGGAGACCCACAACGGGAGCCAGTGTTGGTATTTCTCTTCCCAAGCCAGCCCACCACACTTTTTTTTTCTTCACTTTTTCATTCAGAGAAGTTCAAAAGATTCTCCTTATTTTTTGAAATTTGCTGCATTTCCCCTTGTGAATGCGAAGATTCCCCTGCCCTAGTTTGTCTAAAAAAATCCCTGACAACACTGACAGTGTGCCATCTGCAGCCCTTGGAGCATGACTGGGGCAACACTCAGCATTTACAGAAGAGTGCTGTGCTCTCAGAGGTTTGAATTCTATCCATACTAATGTTATTTATTAAATAAGTAAGCCTTTATTTCCTGATGTTTATTTATTAAAAAACATGGGTTTATTTAAAATGTTAGGCCTAGATGGGACTTAAGTGATGCATTGGCTCTGTGTTGGCTCTCATATCAGGGGTGACTTTCACTCTGTATAGTGCAAGTGGAGGTGAGGTGCTTGTGTGCCACAGCAAACACGAGAATGAAGAAGTTCTGTGGGCTCTCTGTACCAAGCATCTGTGCTCAGCTGTACTGGGCCTGAATAGGCGCAACTCT
>NW_009914796.1:11608-36238 GCF_000696875.1 Nestor notabilis
AGTGGCGTCTGGTTTGTGTTAGCACGAGTGAAAGGTGGTTCAGGTTTGGTGAGGCATCCTAACCAGGTTGAAAGGCTCTCTTTTCTGGAATGTCTTTAGGAAAGTCAAAGTAGGCTTGATCAGGTTTTGAAGCCAGTGAACTTTTGCAAGGCAGGCTCATTATCACCTTGCTCTGTACTGAGGAATTTGGGCTGGAACCTTATCAGCTTTGGAAGATTCCCACATGGAAAGATTACCTAAACATTAGAAATGGATGCTGAAACTTAGATGATAAAACCTAAGTTCAGTTCCTGGCTTTGCTAACTGGCTGTCCTTGGAGTTAATAGGAACTGCTTTTTCTCTGCCTCAGTTCTGCTTTTTGGGTGTTTTTTTGGTCCACATCCCATTTCTGCTCTCCCCCAAGATACATTCTGTTTCCCACCCACGCCTTTCCTCATCTGAGAATTACTTAAGTTTCTGAAGAGGAGTCCTGTGAAATGTATCCTACACAGATGCACTGCTGGGGTGGAGCTGGGAATAGAGCATGGGTAGAAGGAAGTGACTGGGACAGGGATGAAGGAGAAAGGTGGTATATGGGACAATGTCACACTGCCGCTCCAGTGGATGAGAGAGCAGAACTGCTCCTTTCCTTGGTGCTGTGGGTCTAAATGAGCTTAAGTTGATACTGCAGTGTCCCCCTCAGTGGCCTCCATGAGCCCATGATGCACGCATAAAATTTAGAGCAGCCACAGCAGTCAAGATAAAGTTGTGTAGGGGATGGGTATCCATTTAGAGCAAGTATTCCTAGAGGTGGTCCTTCTATGCCTCATTATAGTGCCTGGCCTTTTCCATCAACTCCCTGGCAGGAGTGCCTTCCCCTCTGGTGTTCTCCTGTTTGGAGCTCCACTGGCTTCTTTTGCCTGTCCGCTTGTGTCAGCTAACAAGCTTCTCCAGCTTCCCTAGGGCTCTTGATTTCTCTTTCCCACTGTTATGTACATGTCTCAGCAACTGGTTCTCACAGAAACTCTCTAATCACCACCATGGTCTCTCGGAATGACATAGGGTTTCTTCGTGTGCAAGTTAATAAGCTGGTGTAAGTGAAATCAAGAAAGAACAAGGCTACAGCAATGCAAAACCCATTATTTTTTTATTGGACAAGTGTTTTAATGCTCACACTTGAGGGTATGCTAGTAAATATGTTAGAAATGCTTGGAACAGGAAACTGACTGTCTGATACCTCTTGTTTCCTACGAAGGTTTACAACTAAATTGGTACACGGGGTCAATCATGGCCCTTGAGCCAGCAACGTGGAAGCCACTGCTAAGTTTGCCGTTGACTTCACCAGCTAAGAAACTGAGCCCTAAATTCTGGTTTGTTCAAGAGTAAAACTCCTGCCTCTGATCTTCCTGGAAGAAATCAATAGTCTTTCTTATTGGATTACACTGTGCAAGTACTGTGCAGTCTTGAATCATGGCCATCTTATCCTTTACAGGGAATGAGGTCTGCAAGTTGGAGGAACTTAGGTCACCTAAGTCATTAGCTTTATTTGTCTATTCTAAGCCAAAGCTATATTAACAGGGGCAGATGGAATTTGTTCAGGCATCCATAGTGGAAACCCAGACCACCTGAAAAGTAGATTTGTGTCAAGTGCAGTATTTGTATTGACTGAGAGAGCGAGTGGCCTGACCTACTCCAGGGTTTGCCTAGAGTAGAGCTCCTGGCTAGTTATGGCATTAGAGACCTTTAAAACAATATAAAAGAGACTCTCAGTAAAGCTGGGTGGTTAGGCTTCTGTTTTTATTGATGGATCTATGCTCATTTAATCAGGTATTGATGCTTCCAGTGTCGTAAATACTTGGAATTCCCCTGTGCAGGCAAACCTTTGTTGCAATGGAGTTGCACTGAGGGCTGTACATGTAGTACATCAGAGACCTCCTGATGCCGCTTTCAGCACACTCTCAGCTACTAATGCTGAGAAGCTGGTAGGGATCACTGCACTGGTTCCAAGTACAAAGTAGAAGGCAGGAAAGTCTTAGTTGGTGTTGGAAAGCTTATAGTGTGTTTCCACCTCATTTGGAGTGACCGTGCTGGGAAGCAATTTATACAAAGTTGCTATATGTAAACGAAAGTTGCATGTGTTCAAAATGGCTATATGTTTATATAAAAAAGGTAACTGTGCATATGCCATAGGATTGAGTATCGTAAACCTGTATGCCATAAGCAATTTTAATTGGGGGATACAAGTGCCAGTGCAACTTGAAGGAATCCTCCAAAATCACTGTTGCAAGCATGTGGGCTGGTAATTTATTTCTTAGCTCCAGAGGGAAAGAATTGTATCTTCAGCAGACAGCTGATGAGTCTTGGTATTTTTTTGTGAGGCTAATGGCTCTTCTCCTGTAACCACTGACCCTCATCCCACCCTGTCTGTCCCCAAGCTTTCCAAGTGAGGTGCACTCAAGCTTTTAAACATTTTGAAATGGGCAGTCATACTCTGTCATCCTGCAGACAATGAATTTCCACTGACGATCCCTGCATTAAAGAGAGACAAGAGAGAGGTATTAGTGAGCCAGAATGGCAGAAGATGAGGCTATACAAGTAAGAATAACTTGACACCAGATATTGTGGCAACAAAAACATCTGTCTGCCATTAGCTGACTTTCCTCTGGGTGCTTTGTGGTTTTATGGTCTGGAAGGAGATTAAATATGTCCGATAGTTATAATTCCTTCACACTTCCTTACAAGGTGAGAAAATAATTTCTCAGAATAATTAGGCCTCTGAGTATCCTTCAGAAGACAATGACTCTTGATGGTGATCAGTCCTAAATTGACTTTAAATCAGCGACCAAGAGGAAAAGCATGGTTCTGTCAAAAGTCATTGATGTGCGATATATTGCTCAGGAATGTGTATGAAGCAAAATATGTGTGTGATTTTCCAGCCATTTCTAAGTGTGGAGTTATCCACACAGCAAAATTCACTTCTTTGGGTTTTTTTCCCCCTTTTTTCCCCCAGGTTTTCTAGCTTCAATCTTTTATTAAAGATGTGAAGGAATCAATAGTGAGAGAAATTAAATTCACTTGTCATCCTTGATCTCCACAAGCCACATGTGAGGCAGAGTAATGTATATGAGTGTAAGGAGAGTATGCTCTTCCTAGTCTGTGAGTAATTGGATGTCTGTATTCTCTCTCAGGAGGGTGATACAATACCTACTAACAACTGCTAGCTGGAAGCATGACTGGCACAGCAGGATTCAGCAGTGGAGGCCAGTAATTTACTGTCCAATAGGCTGCAAATTTCCCCCTCATTTTATTGTGTGTTAAATTTCCCCTTGACAAAAAGGCATAAGTTCAAAGGATCAAATACTGTCCTGCTGTGGAGCAAATGTTCAATTTAGGCTGCTTGGTACTGGCTAACAGGAATTCAGATCTAAACTATAGTCCTTGAACATGGCAGCCATCATTTAAATTGGTAATGAGTAGTACTCAGAGAGGTTTCTGAAGGTTTGGATTCTGCTAACAGTGATCTTCTAAACCTGGGGCATGGGACAGGTGATGCTGCTGGAGTGATTCAATAGGAGCTTGCTTTACAAGACCCCTGCACAGTCCTGGTTGTCTGGTGACTGGCTCCAAACAGTGAGGAAACTGGTGCAGAACCTGCTGTGTCTCAGGGATGTACTGAGACACCTGAGCCCAGGTTTTGGTATGAGTGGCTCTTACATGCTTTCATTGGCTGAGTGACTCTATCCTGAAATAAGATGAATTTGACTTGTAAGTTCTGTGTAGGTATAAAGTGTCTCATCTCAGCTTTCATTAGCTGAGGTTTTTAACTGGAAATTTACTATGCTACTTTACCAGTTTATGCTGAGTGGAATGGGTCTGTCTCATACCCATCAGCAAGTCTTTGTTTAGTTACACAGTGTGTAATTCTGGTTTTCTTTAGGCCTTTCCTAGTCGGGTTTTAATTGTAATTTCCTCATAAAACCAAAGGTTAATGAAATGCAAGATTCATTTTAGGTTTATTTTAGGAAGTCCTCATTTGGACTATATGCATGCTCTTCAAAGACAGTTATTACTCTTTTGGTCACCAAGCTACCTAGAGAGACCAAAAAAACCCCAAAAGATGACACGTATGTGGATTAACAGGATTATATGAGTCCAAATTAAGATCTGCTAAACTAGTACCTGTTGTCAGAGAGACTTTTAGCTCAAAAGCTGAAGTAAAATATTTTCTTCTGAACTAGGATATTGTAAAGTTAAAAGTCAAGTTCTTTAAAATAAACATATTTTAGTTACCTGAATTAATAACATGCTTTAAAATATTAGAACATAATTATTTCTGAAGTTGTAATTGAACTTGCAGATGCTCTGGCATATATCCATGTGGTTGATGGCCAGTAGGTCTATGCATTTAATGTCTTAATTTATCTTTTTTTGCATTACTTATGTTTGAAGTTAAGCATATGTCCAACTTTTCAGGATGTAGGCAATTGCTTTGTACCATTGTGACTGTGTGTTTAGTTCAGTAGTTATCAGCCTGTTTCAATTTGTAGATCCCATTCAAGTTTTCCAGTGGGGGTGCAGACCCCATCAGGGATTGTCCAGTGTGGCATACTCTATGAACTTGCCTTTGCAAATCCTTAACACCAGTTTATAGGTCCTCTCTAAATTGCTGATTTCCTGCATTTTCCTTGGCTTGGGGAGTCAATATTGAATTGTCGCTATTACTCCCCAGCTGTCATGTGCTGTCAGATTTGAATTTTTGATGCTACAGGGAGAATACCTTTTATCTCCAAACATTGCCAAACAATCTGTTTCCAATTCAGTTAAAAAAAATCTCTGAATTCCTTTTCCTATTGAGTTTGACAAAATCCTCTTTCTTTCATCGTATGAAACTTATTAGGGACCTGAAGTACCCTATAATTTGGCTCAGCTGCGCTTGGTAGAGATCCAGCTTGTCCAGGCATTTCAGATGTACTAACTGTTGCGGTATCTGGGTGTTCATCTATCTTTCAGTGAATGTCTGAGCAGTTAAGAAATTACTGGCTCTTCAGATCACCCAAATAAATGGAGCAGAGAACAGTTTTGTAGAAGAAGTAAACTTCTGACAGTCTGCACGTACATTTTTACGTTAGGCAATGAAGAGCAAGTTGTGGTACCTACCAAGCTCATCTGGTAATCCCCACCTCTCTGTCCAAGCTACTTGCTGAGGTTGGTTGGGGAATGTGCCATTGGTGCTCTCTGGACTCAAAAGACAGATCCAACCAGACCATAGCCCCTGAAAAAGGTTCCATGAGGGACCCATGCCATCCTTACTTAGAATGTTTCAGAGCTCAGGCTGGACTAGTGGAAGGTGTTGCCCTTCCAGGTGGGCTGGAACTAGATGCTCTTTAAGGTCTCTTCCAACCCAAACCATTCTGTGAAGCTATGATTCTATGATTATTTTTAATTTTGGAAGCTATTTTGCCAAGGGTTTACAATGTACGTGTCTATGTGGGTATTTTCAGTTGTTTACAGCCAGCTTCACACACCCCCTCTGAAACTTGCCTGTGTCACTCTTAAAAAAAAAATACTGCCTTTCCTTGTAAATGTTCCCTTACTGATGTCCATGGGTCATCCTGTCTGCATCAGCATTACCACCAGTCCCAAACATGCTCCCAGAGGTACTTCAGGCCTCTGCTGATTCTTTCCAGCTGCTTTTGTTTTGCTTTATAGACAATTGTTTTCTCCTTTGACCCATTTAAAGTGGAACTGAAAAATGTAACCGCTTCTGAAGTCTGTTCTCCACACATGAGCACTTCAAATGTCTGATGATGAACAGCAGCTCCTTCATTCATTACTGATACACAGGCATGGGAATGTACAGAGAGATATTATGGAAGAGGAGGTGGGAATACCACCTTTCTACACTTTCTACAGCTTTTGCCAGAGGCATCATGTGCTCTCTCAAATATCTGTGTATCAGCAGTGACCTCAGTGATGCAATGTCTTAGGGAGTAAGAAGGGAAGATATGATTTCTGCAAGTTTACTCAGAATGTCTAAAAATACTGAACTGTTTGAAGTGATTAGGAAAGCTTAAACTAAAATACCTTCAGAGGCTTTTTTTGTGCCTCTCATTAGCACAAGAGCATTGCCAATCATGGGCTAAACAGTATGGACACAAGTTTAATGTGCTTAAAAATGAAAAGCAGGCTCAAAATCTACAGCATGTTTACACAGACAAGGAGCACGTGCGTGCTTCTGGCAGGCTGAAACTTGGAATAGATTTTTCTGCTCCTATTCTGCCTCAAGCAGCTGCAAAGAACCAGTTAGGCTGACAAACTCTGCTGACTTTTGCGAGTATACCACTCGGGATAGTGTGGCATGAATCTGAATTATGAACCAGTGTAGCAGGAATATTTTTCACTTCATGCGCTAGACATCACAAGTTGCTTTTGGTCATTCTGGAAGCTGGGAACCAGAAAGGTCATTAGCACAGAGAAGTCTCCTGGATTGCAATTCGTAATGTGTTTTCTCTACAGTTTTCGTCTGCTACTATTTTGCAGGTTCATCTCTGTTGTCATAGCAGTGGTAGGACAAAGGTGTTGGTGGTTTCTTCCCTTTACAGGTGCTCTAGTCCCATAACCTGTGAGGATCTTTACTCCTGGTGTACATCCCTGTGATGCTGCCATTGCTCCTGGCCAGTCTCCCCACTGCCAGACCATTCTGAGGGCTGTGTTAAGGCTTCAGCAGTCACAGGCACAAATCTGCTCAGAGGCATCCGTTAACTCAACTGCTCTGTTTTCTAGGCTCGTCCTTGTCATTTCTGACTTTTCTCTGGTCCGTATCTGATGGAGGCTGAAATCCAGCTGCAGGGGAGAGCACTGTCTGCTTTATCTCCCCTACTTTCTGCCACAGTTATGAGGAAAAAGCATTAAGAACAGCACTGGGAAATATGTAAGAGAAAAACCCCAGAAGAGGGATGTCCCTTGCAGCCTTGTAAATTTATTATCTAAAGGGATAAATAGATACTCTGATTCAGTTAACTGTGAAAGTTAGTCTTGGACTTGTAGGAGTAATTTGCAGGCCTGGCTTCCATTTGGCCATAAACACGCTAATGAATTTTAGCCAGAAAATTACAGTTATGGATCTGCAGCTAATGTGTTATCATTTCTGGAAAAGCCTCCTTATTTTAGGTAAGCTTTTGTCTGAGGGATCCCTAATGAACTCCAGCAAATTGAGAGTATCACAGCGACAAGAGCACCTTGGCTCCTTTGAGTGTTATTAGACATCTTGAACTGTTGGTGTGCTTAAACTCCCTCTTCTCTTTTCTCTCCCCCATCTTGTAGCCAGTTTTGGCAGTGATAGGCCAGCACAGCGCACCTTGCCTTGCTGTCTGTGCTGTGTTTGATAACAAATGCTTTAATATGCTGGACTGAGGTGTCTAATAAAAACATCAGCAAAGAAATAGCTTGCAGTCGATGTATTAGAGGTCAGCTTGAGAGTAAAGAATCAAAATCCCTCTCCCACAATCAGATTTCAGTGACTGTTCGTTCACACTATCCTTAAACTTGCTCTGTTAGGATCTCTGTAGTCATAGAATCATAGAATCATAAAACCATAGAATAGTTAGGGTTGGAAAGGACTTTAAGATCATCTAGTTCCACCCGCCCTGCCATGGGCAGGGACATCTCGCACTAAACCATGTCACCCAAGCCTCCATCCAACCTGGCCTCGAACAGTGCCAGGGATGGAGCATTAAGTCCAAATTTTAAAAATTTGCAGTTCTGCATAGTAAAGGGGAAGAGAGACTTCTTTCTAACTGAGCAGAGCAATTAGGCGTCCATTTGCATGGCTACAACTTCACTAGCCATAGGGCCTCACTCAAGAAGATAAACAGAAGTCAAGTAATGACCAGGACTGATCAAGAAAAAACAGGTTAACTAATTTTCTGGAAAGGGATCAATGTGCATTGCCTTAGTTCCTGGTGTGGCCTTAAATCTGTTAGAATATGTTGCAATGGATTGGGCAGTTTACAGCATTCACAATGCAGCTTGTGTGGTCTGATCTTTGCATGTTGGCAGATTCTCCCCTTCTCTGCGAAGAAATAGTAAGTACTAAGAAATATAATAAGGAGGGTGTTCAGGCCGAGTTTTCACTGAGTTAGATGAAAGATACTCCAACGAGAGGTAACGGAGAAACAAAACTAAACATCTGGTTTACAATTTGCATAGCTCAGATTTAGCTAAACCTCCTAATTGCTGCATTTTTCACTGCTCAGATGGACATGGCAAATGATCCACTTGTACATGAAAGTGCCCTATTCCTGATACACTGCCAGAGACAATTAGCCACATTCACTATGGTCCTCAGAAGCACTTGCTGCTGAGTACCACAGCAGATGATGTGTAGCCATGCACTGTTTGGAGGAAACAGAAAAGGAAGATCTTTTTTTAAAAAAAAATAAAATAAAATAATTAAAAGTTCTAATGAAACAGGAAAAAGCAAACCTGTCCACAGCAGAGAAAGTTGTGGTTGCCCCACGGATGTAATAGTCGTAAGTGTACATCATCATGTCCATATCTTCTCCATAGTGTCCTGGATATTCTGTTGTTAACCTTTTACATTAAGGAAAAAGAAGATAATATCATTTAGCATCTTATAAAAAAGTCCACGTGACAGAATGCAACTCAAATAATAGATTTTTCCTGCTGCTTTGAAAGTTCTTGCTTCTTAAGAGCACCACAAGATGCAGTGTCACCTGTGAGACTGCCTTTCCCTTCTACGTAACTAATTCATGTAGCTGTTTGAATACATTTCGGTAAGTTCAGAACTGTTAAGAGCGAGTTGGAGTATTTTATGTATATACATCTGCAGCTGTGGGATAAAAGCAGTGTGAACAAGAGCTCGTCTACCACTTATGTCTTTATTGCAGGGATTTGCTCCATCCTCTTGTGAGTCTGTTTGGTTTGCTGCTGTGGAGTGCTGCAAACGTTGCCAAGTCAAATAAACTGCAAGCATTTATCCATTTATGGATATTAAATGAATGTAGCAATTAATCCATTCCTCTTTGTTGTTTCCACTTTCTGCCTAGTTTATAATGTAAAAATATAGGCCTGGACAATATTTGTTCCATGTATTTTATCTAAGAAGCTCAAAGTGCTTTTGCACTTATTAATCACATTATGGTTACTGCTTCCCTGGGAAATAGGCAATACAGTACTTGGTTTTACAGATAATGAACAGATGCAGGAAGGAGCTGGGCCCTTGACCAGTACTTTATGTCAGCATTATGTTAGAGGTCAGGAATGGAACCCTGGCACTCAGTCTTTCCTTCTATTACTCCATTTTATGTGGGAGTTGCTAGTGGCATTATGTCAGCTTCGCTCTGAAACAGCACAGGGAAGAATCAGGTTCCCTGTAAGGGAGATGTTGTCCCTGTGGAAATGAAATGCTCAACTCCTCTAGAGACTAACAGGGTTAAGGTGCCTCTACAGAAATACTGACAACCATTTTTCTGACTTCATTCAGCCCAGCAGCAGGGCTTGAATGATGCTTGAAGGTGATCCTAGCACTTGCCAGCCAGGCACTCATGTACATGTTTAGATTTTGTTAAACCAGTGGGGTTTGAGCACAAGCTTAAACATTTTATTCATTGGGAATATAATTATTGGGATGGTTTTAAGTTTTTAAAGTTACCCAGCTTTGGGTATATTTGGAGCCCAAACCAGTAACTGTTGGAATACTCAGAAATGAAAAGTTTACCTGAAAACTGAGGGACTCTGGAATATTATGCTGTTTTCTCCTAAAGCCACTTGCTATAACAAAAAAATTCCTCTCAAATTGCCATAATTCTCTGTATATTTTAAGTGTATTTCTGATCATCTTTTTTATGTTCTGATCATCTATGTTTATGCTGGTTACCTTTTCTTTGCAAAGCAGATGTGACGTAAGTCCAGGTCAATTTCAGCTTTTGAAAATTAAAGAAAAACATCATTCAGTTGTAACATCACTCCTTGTAACAAGTCATTATTCCTTGACAACTGAAAAATGAAATTGAGTGTGAAACTCAAGCATGCCCTTTTTAAGACCCCAAAGCATCAGCAGTCAACTTCTTTGAAGATACCTTGTTCTCATGCCTTCTGTCCTTTGGCCCTGGCAATCATCGAACAGATTATGAGTTGTAGTACAAGAACACCTGTCCTCAGGTGTGTTTGGGAAGCAGAAGATCAGGCCTGGTTACAGTGTCTGTTGTCAGAGCTCTGACCAAGGACGCCTGGATTTGCAGAGGCCTTGCAGTGTTTTGCTGTTGGTAAGAACTACAGCAGTATTTCACAGGTCATGCAGACAGCTGCTGTGGACTAGGAGAAACAGAAGTAACCATGTACACGAGCAGTTGTTAGCATGGGTAAATAGACAGTCACGAGTATGCTCTGCAAGGGGGAAAATCAGAGCCACAGTTTTCAGTCCAGCTTGCATGAAAAGTCCAAAATGAAACCACTATGGAATTTAAGGGAACTGACTCTGACCCAGACAAAGAAAATAAATACAAATATTACAAAAGGCTGTTTCCCGTGGCTTCTCACCAAGTAGCTGGTGATTTTTCCTAGACTAAAGATCATCACTTGAATGTGTTTCTATCAAACAGTGACAAACTCGATGTATTTGTTATTTTGATCGAACGTTGTAGTTATCATGTTTGCTTTCAGGACATCTCCCCTTGTGCTCCCAAATATGTATTTGTTTGTCAGTGTCAGACAGTTTAAAACTCTGACTTGAATACCTCTTTGCTTAGACAACCTATGACTTGAATCTTTAATACACTTTTATGGCCCCATAGAAGAGCCTTTAGCTGACCATAAGCTGGTCTTTTCGTATAGCCAATTTGCTATTATAATATATAATAATATAATATAATAATATAATAAAAGCCCTCCAGTTTGCAAAGAGCTGCTTTCAGGGCCCTGCACTCCATGCCCAGAGCTGTAACTCCAGGAGCTGAAGTATACTTCACTAAGCCTGACCTCTGCTACCTGGTCTGCATTTTATCCATTTTCTTTACACAGAAATCAAGGCCTTGAGGAAGACTTTTTTGCATACACGAGTCTTCCTTCAGTGAAGCTGTGGGTCTGAATCTGGGAACTTGAGAGTATTTCTGGGTCCATAGCCAGAGTCCAAGGGAAATAGGGGTTACATCTATGCTAGTAAATTAAACAGCACCAGAGAATATTTCTGGGCACTGTAACTCAATTGCCTAGGTGTGTAATTAGAGCAACCCCTGGGGCAGTTTTAGCCCAGACCAACTAGCAGAGTCTCAGCCAATGCCTCAAAGACACAGTAGACAGAATATGGACATGCTGTTTTGGAGAGTAAGAAAGGTTAATGGTGTGTCTGCTCTCTCTGCCAGAGGAGAGTCCCCATATTTAGTTTACTAATTTGGAGCCTGGGTGTCTGATAGTGCATCTTCGAAGAATCCTATATTGTAGCAGGTTTTTAAATTGCGGTATGAAAACCGGCTATGGACCAGGATTTAGTTCTGTATTCCCCCATCAGCTCCAGGTTTTTGGGTTTTTTTGAGTTATTACGAGAAAACGCTAAGACATGTTTATATATATGTTCCACCAAATGTGTTTCGTAACATCTGTTTGGCATTCAGCAAGGAAAATGTTCTGTGATCTTGACCAGCGCTATGTACTGGGCAGACAAGACTGTGCAAAACACAAGGTTAAAAAGCTGCTTTCAGCTCTTCTGAGAGAAAGAACTGAGAGTTAGTTCTTTGAACTTGTTTCGTGAGCCTTTCAGTTGAAAAGAAAAACTGATGACAAGCTCCTGAATTGCTGTGAAGGGTCTCACAGACCTTTCACAGAAGCAGGTGGTGTTATTCTGAAGTGAATGGATGCAGTAGGGAGCCTTCATTTAGCTTCCCTCTCTTTTCTTTCTGCCTACTCTCATCTTCCCCTCCCTCTCCATTAACTTCTCCACATTACCTTTCAGCCTCTTAAGGCTCCTCCACTAAGACATATTCAAAAATCACATATATGCAATTACTGCAGGTAAATGATTTTGGGACTTGAGCTGCTCTGAAGTTTGTCTTGTTACATAGACAGGTGCCTACTGACTCCTTTTGTTCTGGAGATAAAAGTTATAAATAGTGTCATGACAGCAATGTTCAAGTTCACTTGGGTCTGTGTGGTCTGTCTGTCTAATTCAGTTCTCTTTGATGTTTGCTGTACTCATTTATGAAACTGTTCCCTTAAGCCCGTGCATCTCAAGGTCATCTGAATTGTGTTCTATCACTTGGGAGGAAATGCCATTGGTTGTCCATATAGCAGGGCCCTGTGGCGTGACCCAGCTCTTCTCTATCATCCCCATTTTTGGTGTCTTGGGGATAAGTCACAAAAGATCCGCACTGACGGATACTGTACGTTTAATGCATAGGGATATTAAGTAGGTGGTTTTCTCATCATGGAAGGGAGAAATTCTGGTCATTTAATTCAGCCATTAAGGGTTTTCTCAAAGTGGTCTACCCAGTACAGGACAGCACTTCCCTCAGCATGGTGTGTAACCTTGTTATCAAGTGTTTAACTAAAAACATTAAGCATTTTACTCTCTAGTGCCTACCAACTTCATATCAACTGTGAACCACCTACCAGGCCCTACAGACAGGTAGTTTGTTTACATACTTGCTAACATTTGTAAGCCACATGTGGCAATATATGGTTTGTACCTGAGAGGAGTCATGAAACAAGTGAGGGAGACTTTTTGCACTAGTTGGTGAGGGTTTGCCTGCCCACAGGAGTCTGGACTCCCAAGGAGTCCAAGCCCAAGGGCAAGACCCATTTGGGAAGAACCATCCACGGTAATCTGCACATGGGCTGTGTAAGCACTTCTGTTACTGACCTCTTAGCAAAGAAAACTGAGCTAGGGGAATAGTGAGAAGTCTGGAATAGCAAGTGCTGAGACGAAGTTCCTGCTGCTATTTGGGGTGATCTAGGGCCTGTATAGGCAAGCCATGGTGCTTGTGGTGCCTGAGAAGGGTATGTGAGGGAAGGCCCTAGAAGAGAAGCTTGCAAATCTGCTGTGAGAAGACCTGGGTTATCCTGATCATGGGAGCTAGGCAGTGAGTAATATGAACTCCAGATGAACTCCAAGGAGGCAGAGGATCTGTGTAGGGGCTAGCAGGGTGTGTTTAGTGGGATTGTTTACTAAACCCAGATATGCATATAGGTGTTGAGAGAGGAGAAAGCGGTAATTCTACATTGAAGACTGGGAAAGAAAGGCTTGTGAGAAGGGATATAAGTGGTTTGGCATGTGTTTGGGAGAGCAGGAAAACCTTATAGAAAAAAGTATTTTCATAACGGGGTTTTTAGCTGGGACAGAGTAGATGTGGGATGGTTTATCATCTGACTGGTTTGCAACACCACACCCATCCCCGTGTTTTTCTAATGTACTTTACTATAATCCTGTAAATCTTTCTCAGGGAAGGAAATATTGAAAAAAGGCATAAAAATATTTAACAGGGTTACTGTTGTTATTGTTCTAGTCTGAAACTAGTAATGTTGTTTAATTTCAATGGTGAAGAATTACTGTTAGAGATTAATAGAAAACACAGAATTACTCATTTAGCACTGAGAAGAATGTTTACTACTAACCCACAGTGATCCCTAGCACTCTTTGTAATGATTGATTTCAGTCTATTTTTTATGATCAGTCTATTTTTTACTGATAAGAAGATCGAGTCCCACCAATGGCCTTATTAATACTGTACAGCCTGCCCCTTAGAGAAGTAAATGGGAACTGTGGGTATGCCTTGCCTTCAGATATCAAGCAGATGAAAGAAATGAGTCTTTTGAAATATCAAAGACAGTCAGTGGTAGAGCTCATGGTTTCCTGCTCCAGCTGTTGAATATACTTATTCCCTGCTAGTTGTTTCAGAGTGCCCTTACATTTTTCATTTCTTGTGCAACTACAGTGCTAACAAGATGAATAGCTCCTCTCTAACTTTCATTTTCCTCTTTGCTGTTGAACTCTTCCTCTAACAATGCCACAGCCAAAAGAAGAAGCTGTTTCATTTCGAGAGGAGAACATAAGCTTTGACATTAACTTTCTGACCTTTGAGGACAAGGAGTGTCCCCTGAATGGCCTTGCTGTTTCAGACATTATTTACAAGTGCTTCAAGTGTATGACTCTCCTAAAGGAGATTCTTTATTTTTTTCAAGAGCCAAGAGCCTGCATGTTACATTCAGGGAACACGGGACTCACATGCCTCTTCAATCAATTCCAGTTCTTCCTCCAGCTGGAAGACAGTGGTCATGCCCTTTTAAACAGCACACTGTGCTGAAAAGCCAAAGATCTTAGTAAACTGTCTGCAGAAATTCCTGCTAATGCTCCCAGTATGGATAGACCCCAGTTTGCTGGGGTGCCAGAGAACTAGAGGTGATGTGGAGCTGCTCTAGAGATGAGCAGCTTTCTCATGTTGCCATATCATGTATATTTTGGGCTTGAGTTTGGGCTGCAGGCTCTGAGATCATAGATTCACGTTAAAACATCACTGCCCTTCTGTTTCCACTCACAGGGATGAGGAGCCACAAGGCCAACACAGTGGGACCACAGTTCTTGGAGGCCTATGTGAGCTAGTGCAGTACAGCAGCAGCAGAGCGCTCAGGGCATCTTATGCCTGTTCCTCAGGAAAGACATGTCTGGAATAACACTAACCAGCTTTCCAATGTTAAGTAAGTGAGTTTCTTCTAAGATGGCTTTGGAAGATGAACCTGGAGATTGAGCTGTAAGGCTGTGTTTGCTGGAATACAAAATACCCTTTTTTTTAAAAAAAAAAAAAAGGGCAGAAGAGGGGAGGGGAATTGTGTTGCCCAGAAGTGCGTGTTTCCACATCTATTCTGAGTTCACCTCCTGGATCTGTATCTCTGCTGTTGGTAATATCTAAGCAACCTGCAGAGGATCTCATCAGTTTCAATATGGCTTCGGTGGCAGGTTGAGTCAAGAAAACAAATAAATTCTTTAAGCCTCGTAACTCTTGGAAAATGTAATTGTTGCCTGGACAATGTTACAGTGACAGAGAGCAGCCACAGCTCCAGACAGACCTGGCACTTGAACTGCTGGTTGTTTTGAGAGGGGAAACAATCATAAACAGTCTGTGCAGACTTGGGGCTGTTCTGTGACATGTGTTTGCTTTTGAGAGTACAGATCAAGCTTTCAATTTCCTGACAAAGAGAAAAATCTGAGTTCTAATGGGTCCACTTAATAACGTTGTCTCTGCATCTGCAATGGTTATGCTTCCTATATGGTTTGAATCAGCACACGGTTTATTTTACTGTGGTAGTATTCCTTAGCCAGGTAAAATAAAAGGATCTTTTCCTGTGAGGAGTGTTAATTATTTTCAGTATGGTAAAAATGTGCAGAATCCATGACAAGACTTGGCATGGTGAGGAAGGAAACGAAGTACTTGTAAAAAACCATAACTGAATACCAACTACAAAACTACGAGGCTGGAAAAGATTAATATATTTATTTTCAATCTGGGATTGCTGTGCAGGTAAACTGGGAATTAATGGTTAGAACATGAGCTGTGAAAGAGAACTGCTGGGCTCTAAGAGTAAGGATAAAGATGCTACCAGCCAAAGTCCTTAAGCATGTATTTGGCTTTACCTGTGTTGTTAAGTTAAGCAAAGTGTTTAATTGTGCATTTCAGTCAGTATGATGGTGTCAGAAATTCGTATTCCAATAAGTATTTGCAGAACTCAAAAACCACAGGAATCTTCCAGCTCTAAACCCAGGTCGAATTCTAACAAACTGTTTGCATAGAACATATACGTAGGGAAAATCTGGTTTTATTCATTTTAGGGAAGACCACCTCATGAGAAATGTAGTCTTGAAGAGGAAAAGCCGAGAGAAACCATGCAGAATACCTGCTTTTGTATTTGCCAAAGAGCCCTTTACAGTGACAACTGGAAGCAGAAGGGATCAAACACCCAAGGTGAGAGCTAATTTAAAACAAAGAGTTTTGTTACACCTCAGTATTGTCAGTTTTCTTAAAAAATGACTTTCTGCCCATATTTGGTTTCTTCATGAAGGATTCATTGCACATTAAAATTCAAGGCTGCTGAGAAATTCTGCTCTGTGGATTGTCTTTGAATATGGATTTTCATATGTGTCACACATGATCCACAAAGTACCACATGTCGGTGCATATTTTCCTGGTATTTTTTCCACTTTTCCACTTTTATTTTTATATATAGTCATATACTAATAGATGCCTTTGCATGAAATTAAGCTGCTTCAATAAAAAAATAGGAGTCAGCAGCATGCTAATAGCCATTTCTCTGTAGATAGCTTCTGCAACATGATAAATACCATTATAGGTTGGGGCAGAAACTGATGATACTGTATATGCACACACATTTTTGTTGTGTCTTATATGTATATACATTTTGAGGTCGTACCCATGGTAGCCCAGTACTGCTTTGCAGATTATTTGGAATTCGGAGTCTCCCTGTTAAGTGCATCTTAAACAGAGTGCAAGAAACAGACCAGAAGTGTGATGAGTGAACAAGGTTTTGTGAACTTGGAAATACCAGTGGAGGCAAAGTTGTGAGTGAGATCTCCTGGGATTAGGGTATGGGAAGTTTAGTTGCTGCACACTGAAGTTGAACAATTTGGACAAGTCACATCTGTAGCAGCAAAAGTGGGTGCAAAGCACGGGGGCTTGAGCTTATGATATGGCAGTTGGTGTTGCTTATGCATTAGCAAAACAACTAACATGCTCCCAGATGCTGTTTAGACAGGGTAAAGGGAATAAAACAGAAATGAAACTATTCCCAGCAGACAATAGACAGGAGACTGCTGTTTTGGAGAGGGGATTTTCACTGCATGGTGTGAAGCCCTCTTTGAGATCACAGGGTAGTAGTGGAAAGGGACCTCATCAGGTCTTTATTCAGGCCCAAGGACGATGCCTGCACGGCCTCACCAGGCAACCTGCTCTACTGTCTTACTCTTGTCATAGAGGAAAAGGTTTTCTTTATATCCCCCTGAGCAGCTGTTTCCCCCAGCTTGATGTCATATGCAAACTTGGTGAGAGTATGCTCTGTTGCCTCCTCAAGGTCACTGATAAAGATATTAAGTAGGATAGGTCCCAGGGTAGATCATTAGTCACACTGTTCTGTTTGTAATGGGCACCCAGGCAGGGTATCACCCCTTAACCACTATCCTCTGAGCCTGTTTCTAGTCTTTTTCCAATCTTCTTGTCTGTCCATCCAGACCATAACATCCTAATTTGGATAACTGTATGCAGAAGGAGCTTGTATTTACCTTACTAACTCCAAAGACAGAATGAGAGCTTTAAAGAAATTGGAAGAATATATTGTAATAAGAATATATTGTAAGGAGGCACTTCAAGAGAGTAAGGTCTAACAAGGCTCTCAAGTAGAAGAAAACTGTATGAGAGATACTGTGCAGGCTGAGAGTGTATACGGAAGTGTAAGGATAGGTGAGTAGCTTGAATGGAACAAACTGGGCTCCAGATTGAGTGTCTGAGACTGGTAAAAGACTGTAATTACAAAATGGTTTGTAATGAACCCATAATTGCAAACTATTCATCAGAAGCTTTTCACAAGCTAAGTGACAGGTCTTCCCAGAAGAACATGAGCACATAGGATTTCTACCCTGCTTAAAGAGAGAAACTCTTCACCTGCCTCTTCTGCATGGCAAGACAGTAGCAGCTGAATTGCATAAGGCATTCTTTTAAGTACAAAAATGGAGTGTTGTCATTGTTGAAAATAGAAGGGCAATATGAGTCCTTATGCAGCTGAGATGGAAATGCTGCATCAGTAACCCCAAACATTTACATTGGGATTTGCATTAACCTGAACGCCAATTTGCAAGGCTGAGACAAAGCTGTTCCTGATTGTCAAGAGGACATCTGAGGAAAGCAGAAATGTCAACAACAGCAGAAGAGGTCAGAGATTTCTGTTGTCTCTCTGAAAATACATGCAATATTAGAGGAGTAAGAGAGGTTGGAAGAACTGCTTAAAAGTTCGAGTGAGTTTCCCTTAGAGGGAAGAGCCTGGGGAGGTAGGTAAATAAACCCCTAGGGTAGAAAATCTCTGCAGGCAGTGTGGGCTGGAAAGGGGCAGAAGAATGTTCAAAGACTTTGTTACAGAATTCCTGTAATTTAAAATCTTTAACAATAATAATAAAAGAACATTTCTTCTCCTCCTGGCTGCCAGGAGATGGAAGGATGCAAAGCAAGGCACTGCTGTTGTGTTTGGCCAGTAGCCAGCCAGACAAGTAAGACCAACGGGCATGTAAACAGTTTGTATGCATCACAATGGGAAGTTTACTTCGAAGCTGAGTTCTGAAACAAAGATTCAAGCGCAGATTCACACTCGCCACTTCCATTTTCTTCCTTTTTTTACGTACAGATGGGTTATTCTTTGTATCAGTGAGAATAGCTGGATTAATAGCCCTGGAATGTAAGATCATGAGTTCTGTTACAAGGAACAGACAGGAGCAATATTAAGCTTTCTCTACACAGTCTGCTACTGTGACTGTGTTTCAGTTTAGAGAAACCACACCTGTGGACACAGGGAAGCTCAGGATGTGTAGCTCATTTTTCCATAGCTCTGTGAGGTTGCCACCACCAGTTGTGATACTGTGTTGAGGTGGGGCACATTTTTTTTTTAAGGTTTGGGCTATGTTCAGTAGCTCATTTTGACTTTGGTCTTCAAACAGCCTTGAGAGAGGAAGGTGCTGCTGGTACCCAGACGTGTTCATTTAGGGCTAGTTACTGCCTTACGCTCTTCAGTGTACTTCTGCCCTCATTCTCTTCCCTTAGCCATGGATCCTCAAGAATCCCATTACCAGACTGGAAATAACTTGCTTAGCCCCATAAAACATTGTTCAAATTCTCTTAGACAAAGTTTTTGATGGGCCAAGTGGCCAAAGACATTTATAGGGACTGCTGGGGAAAAGAGGCTAACAGGTTTGGTTTCTGCTTGAACTCACCAGCATGAATATGGGCATCTCCGGCTATAGCGGCAGCAGTAAAATTGCCATTCACGGTCAAGCACAGATGGAAAATACTGACTCTGGAAACCAGCCACCAGCCCATTGTTTGAGCAGGTTTGATACCTAATAAACAGGAGAAAGGAGAGAACACATAAGGAAAACATGGCATTAGATTCCCTGCTAGTTTCAAGCAGTTCTGACAACAGCATTAAAGATTTTGATTCAGAGTGAAAGCTAAGGGTCTGGCTTTGTATTTGGAAGCACTGTATGCACTTGCTGTGTATTGAGTAACCACTTTGTGTAAGAAAGCAGCAGTAGTTACTAATAATGTCTTAATATTTATGTTGCACTTAAAACTATTTAAACTATTCCATGATTCTATGAAAGTATTTAATCAGTTCAGCATGCTATCAGGCAAGAAGATTGTTCTGGTATTGGCATTCTCAACTGTTTGCTGACTTCAAAATAGTCCATTAATACTTTTATCTTTGTCTGTTGCTAATTGAGCATTTGGGGTTCACTGGAGTAATTTTTTCAACGGCTTCTCTACCAAAAAGAAGCCTTAGAAATTCCTTTATGCAAGAAGTTCAGCGATTTATTTCTTTCTCAATTACCTGTCTCCAGGAGAAGGCACTCTTAATTCGAAGCATTAGAGGCTTGTGATGAGATCATGACTTGATAACAATCACATGAGGAAAACGGAGATTCAGGTGTTATGGCTCACACTAATTTTATGATTGGATTTTCAAAAGAAAAATCTGCTGTTTCATGCTTTCTGTCACTCTGTCACACACATAAATCAGGTAAATCTTCCTTCAAATAGAATAGACATGGTCTCTAAGCATGCAGATATATGCTTCTCTTTCTGCATACCCTCCAAGCATATGGACCCTGATACCCAACGTAATTCAAGTGATAATCAGTTTGAATAGCTTGCCTCTTGGAGACTAAGGACCATGAAAACAGGCAGCTCATTAACTCAGCTATTGAGTGGTCATTCTTTCAAGCACCCTCCTAGCCTTATTGTTTCCCTATTGGAGAAAATCACAGGAATACAGTTTCTTCCATTTCCTTTCCTTTTCTTTCTTTTCCCTTCATCAAGGAAAACTGGCAGCCTAGAGCTGTAGCAAACCTTCCTTGCAATACCATAAAATCAAATACATTGATATATCCAAAAGACACTTTCAGAAGTAACTTTATGATTAACAAATGCGAAAAATATCTCCTGGTTTCATTCAGTGACCTCATAGTTTATTTTAATGACCCTGGAGTTTCCAGAAGGGAAACACATCTGGAGCAGAGATTGGTGTTTGGAAAGTCATTCACTTGTGCACGCTGGTGTTCTTGAAAAGCGTGAGGCTCAAGAGTTTATATGCAAAAGCTGAAAAACCGATCAATTTTGATGAGTGCAGGGATTAATTCCACTGCCTAACTTTCGGCTTCCACCTTTGAACAAGGGGTCTCTTTCTGTATGTCCCTTCTTCCTCTGTTTTCTGTTATTTATATAGGAGTATTTACGTTTGTTTGTGTCCCTGCGTCTCCCACATAGCTGGGGCCACACATACTTGCTGTGCTTTGTGAGACTTTTTCAAGGACCTTCAGAGTTAAGCAATGATGGGGACTCTGAGTTGCTATGGTATCACACCAAGTAAGGCAGTTTGGCTCTCACTCAGAGGATTTCAGCAGGACTTTGATAGGAAGCTGCTCTGGTTTTTGGCACATAGGCCATGGGAACATATGGCTAAGATTCTGTGTAAACATATTGGATAGCTGCAGATGATGGGTGTTATCCTGATGGAAGAAAGGTTGATTCACAGAAATACAGGGAATGGTTGTACCTGTTGCAAGATGAGCATTAATCTGTGTAAAGTAGAACCAAACTTGTATCTCTTCATCTTCTTCTGCCTCTCCCCCTTCCCAGTTACATGAATTTCCACTGCTCCGGTCCTTGTGCCCCTGGGAGGTTTTCTAGCTCTTTTGCAAAGGTGCAGTAATGGGAGCATTTTGTTCCTCTTTTTCCTTTGCACTTCCTCTCTGCAAAGGAAAGAGGCTTTTCGAGGCTTGGTGTTACCCTGCAATGTCCCATCCTCACCAATTAGTGTCTGATATTTCTTGTCTTTGCAGGAGGTTCTTCCTTCTCCTTTTCTCTCCCCACCTGCTCACATTAAGTCTGAGAAGTCCTGCCCTCTTTGCCCTTTTTTTTTGATAGCTTTTATTTTCTTGACACCTCTACTAATGCAGTCCAATTTTGATGGGAAGATTTATTTTGAGAGAAATGTCGCTGATGGACCCCTCTTTTTCTAGTGGATTGAAAAAAATCTAGCTACTGTAACTCTCCTATGTTCACATGTGTACATATTTGGGCACTATACCTTAGGAAGGTTTGGTTATTTTTCATCCTGATTCTATCTTCTTGTGAAAAGTTTGATTTAAAAAAATTAGTATTTGGAGTTTCCATAAAAATTAGTTTCTTGAGTGGAGAGTATAACTGGACATAGGTCATGTCTTATAATTAAATTGCCATTTTATTTTAAAAATACTCAAAGTAAAATTTGAAATACACTTTTAAGCTCACGTTCAATTCTCCCTCACTATTTCTGTCTCATACACACCAAGTCCTGCAATCTGTTATTCAAGCTCAGTATTGGGTTCAGTGAAAGAAAAACAGTAGTGACTAAAGTAGTTTTCTTTAGCTTTGAGATAACATACATTTTTTTTCCCTTCCCAGATGTTTCTAATTTTCAAGTCAAATTCAGGTATTCCTCCAAAAATGAAGAGATGCTCTCAGAAATTTGAGTGTTTATTTGTGAGTTCATATACCTGTTTTCTTCTCTTCCCCTTTCCTGATCAGCCTCTTTCCTACAAGCAGAAAGTAATTCTTCAAGGGAAACAAACAAGCCTTCCCACACACCTTTTTAGACAGATGCTCTATGCATTAATCTGAAAACAACACTTAATGTGTGAGGATTTCTTCCTTCTCTGTTGAATTCATTACTGCTGTCACAGCAAATCCTTCAAACCAGTGTGGTGAATAAAAACTAGTGGTTTGTGACTTTTGATTTATGGCCAAGTAAGAAAAATGTCTTTTATACTAGACCCACACTGTAGCACTTTCGTTACAGAGGAGAATTCAGTATTCAGGGTTAATGTCACGGAGTTCTCCTCACTCATGAAATGCTGACATGGCTAAGAGAGGAAGAGACCTCTTAGAAGGTGAGTGCAGAAGAGAATGAGAAACTCTCTGGGACTGCGTGAGATTAAACTTGGCAATGGATAGGTTGTTTTGTTTCCCTAAGTGGCTCAAGTTGTGATGCATTTGGTACTGGGTAGATTTGGTACTGGGAGGAGAGGAGGTGAGTGAGCTGGCTGGGAAAGTGGGAAGATCGGTGGAAGTGAGGGTCAGGTGTTGTTGAATGGAAAGTTGCTCTTCTGTTCCCTTGTTTACGTCTGGTGGAAATGACTGCAGTGTTTCATAGAAAGTGAATAAAACTATACAGCCTTATTTTGGGAGGAGTTCTGTGCAGTAACAGGGATATGGCAGCTGAGAGTTTCCTGGCCTGCTGCAATTGCTGTGAAAAGACTCTCCTTTTCCAAATCTTCTTCTGAACTCGTTAATGAGTGTTGTACAGCTGAGTTCTGTCATGGCAAGCAACCAAAGTGTGCATCCATATTATCAGTTTAGCTCAGGTCAGGATTGCTTTCCTTGTTCACCAGTGAGCTTTTATCTGAGAGACCAAACTAGAGCTGCTTTGAAACAAACCCACTCAAAATGTATATCTGGATTTTAGGTCCATGCACTACCTGTGTTTCAGTCTGCTTCACCCTACAGATGCACTTAAATTGAGCCACATTGTTTGCAGATGTTGATCTAGTGTCAGTGGCCAGCTGTGTACCTCACTGGCTCAACATTTGCCAGCCAGACTAAGGATAAATATTACTTGCAACAGTATAATTGTTTTAAGCAATGGCATCAGTTGTGGTGGCATTTCGTAATTACGCCCACATCTAATTTTTGCTCTGGGCTAGACAAAGCCCCAGAGTGTTGTGCCCTATCTGATGGTGGTGCTCAGTTGCCTCAGAGGCCCCCTGTCCTTCAAATATGTCAGTAATTAGCCCGAGCAGCATGCTGGCCTGAGGATGACAACCCAAAGAGGAAGCCTGTTCACTACAAATCCACTCAGGAAGCCCAAGTCAAGATGCAGTAATGGTTGCTGTTAGAGCCTGCATTGAGTCCCTGCTGCACGCACTGGGTAGCACTGCCTGAGGCTCTCCGGAAACATGCAGGGTCTGACATACAAATCAGTCAGTAGTCACTGGGTCATGCTGCTTTAAGGGTGATTCGTTCCTTATAACAGGGTAACCCGAGAGTCATTCTGTGTACTTAAAAAAAAATGCCCCTGTTTTGCTGTAGAACAGATGGCTCCTGTAAAACTTGCAACATTAATTACTTTAAAGCTCTCTCTTTAGAGCCTGTCACAAAAAATTAACCTATCTATATATTAGGGAGATATATCAGACAGGGCAAACTGGCCCAACAGAAATAATGCTGTGTGCTTTCATCTGCAGCCCTCCCTGAGGGGCATACAGAGAGAGGTGGCCTAACCTCGTGCAGCTGATATGGCCACAGTTAAAGTGTGGGAGGCATTTTTAATGAAACATCAGATAGACTGTTCTCCCGGAGTGTTGCTTTGCCCAAATCTCTTACTTTCAATATCCAGAACTTCATTTCCTTTTGGTACAGCATGGAGGGGATGCCCTGTCCTGCTCTCCTGAGTTATTTTTGTGGAGTGTCGTCCCTCTGTCTAATTTGGTCAGTCACATGGTGAAAGCTAATTTAACAGTCAGTTGCAGATGAGTGGGGAGACATAAATGGCTGAGGGCAGGCTCAGTACACTTGAAATGCTGGCACTCAGACAAAGGGAATGACTTTTCCATGTTTGATTAGGCCATGCCAGTCTCCGGTGGCCACTTCTATGAGGAGTCTTCACTATCTGTTGTAGCGAGACAAGTTGTCATGACTTCCACATGCCAAAGGCAACTTCACTATCATCTTCAGCTATCTTTTTCTTTCAATTAGGGGTCAGTGATGACTTACTTTCTTCTCTCTGCCCAAAAAGAAGGCAAGGCCCTGTTCACCATGGTGATTTCTTCTTGGCAGTCGCTGATGAGGCCTCCCTCTCTACCAAAACACTCTTCCTCAGATGCTCCCACTGGACTCGGTCCACTGCAGCTGTGCTAAAAGCTTGTAGCACTATCCCTTTGACAGAAACAGAGGGCTTTGAAGAAAATGAACTCGTTTGCATAGATAGCTCAAATGGGAGCATTTTGAAAGGGTACCTTGAATGTTGGGTCTGGGTAATACAGCCTCAGATTTGGGACTTGGATTGGTCAGGGATTAAGAATAAAACAAGTTCCTTGCAGATGTACCAGGGTGTGCTGCAAGGGCCTGAACAGGAGGCTCCCACAGCCACTTCCTTTGCTCATGACTCTGTCTTTGCATCTGGTTTGTGGGAAATGGGGTTGTGTGCCTGCTAGGATCTGCACTTAAAGAGAATGCAAAGGAGAGTGAGAATGGGAGTGGGGAGGGAAATTCTAGATACCTGTTTTTTCCAAGTCCCATCCAAACACTTTCTCAGCAGTCCAAACAAGGGAAA
>NW_009914796.1:36269-56133 GCF_000696875.1 Nestor notabilis
GCATGCATTAAATACTGCTTGGCTGGAAACGTTTCTGCTTTGTGCCTTATGGGTAACTGGGAGTGCATTGGAGATACAGCATGGTTCCATCTGTATTATGTGGTGTAAACCAAACATTTTCTTCTGTAAAGAAGAGTTATTTTCTTTCACTTGCAAGCTTCTATTCACTTGTTTGTGTGATCCCTCTACTTTGGTATGATCACTTTCAGGCAAGAAAAATAATTTTTCTTAAGTACCTTGTTCAAAGACTGGTCTGTAGAGACAACCCTGTTGTATTAGAGAAAAAGCAAAGAACAGTCTCACCTGCAATCACTCCAACTTTATCTTTTCCTAGGTTGTGAAGTATTTACCCAAGGTCAAACTTGCTCCAGTACAAATGGAGCTAAGAATGTAAGCTTTACTGAATAGCATCTTGGTTAGCAGATAGCCTCTGCAGGTGTTGGGGGAGATTCACAAAGCCTTTGTACATGTACTTAACTTCAAATGTATTCATAGATTAATGAAGCTGAGAAGGCAGCCCTGGTCATCTGATCAAATCTATCGCCAAAATTTTCCCTGTGAGTCTTGCAACATGTTCACAGGTTTCTCATGTTCATTCAGCAAAACACAAAAGAACATGCTCTCTTCAGAAGTATACGTACATATATGATTAACTTCAGGGATGCATTTATTAGGCAAAGCATCTATAGTTAGATGTATTTTGAAATGTCAGTAGGTAACTCTAGGCCATTGTCAGAGGTGATTTGCTTTCATGAGTCTGCTTCTGGAAAGAGACAGGGTGCCCCAGAGAGCAGTTTTTAGAGTACCTGTTTCTCTCCATTGACCCTGGAAGGGAGCAGAGGTCATAACCTAGGCATCATAATTAGGTGCCTAATGCAGATCTGTGTCATTGCCCTCTTTCTGTTGAATGCTTTTGTTCATAGCTGTAAGATGCAAAGTCTTACAGGTTTAATCCTAGAAGTCCATATGATACTTACTGTTAGTGTAGCAAGCAAACTAAAGAAGCTCTGCCTGTGGTTCCCTCCTGCCCTCCAGCTCCACAGCTCTCATATTCTTACGCTCCCCACATCCATTTCTACCATTTCTCCTCCAGTGCTAATGTCCAAAGAAAATAATGAGTTGAAACTCTTTCTTCTCTGCTTTATATTCCCATTTCATTTCTTTCTAAAGCTTTTTTTGGTTTGTTGTCTTCTCTAAAGAAATGTCTCTTGGGTTTGTCTCTGTTGTGCAGCTGCACAACAGTCAGGAATGGTGATTTGTGAAATGCCATAAACATCATTTGACAGAAGTCATTTTTTGGTGTTTCTGCCAGACTGGAGTTTCTGGGACATGGCTGAAAACTGGAGAGAATTCAGAGGAGAGCTGTGCTTAAGATTAGCACTTGCTTAGGAGTGTTGGAGTACAAAACTTCCAAAGGAGAGCTAGAAGAATGGAGACATGTTCAGCCCGAAGGCAAAAACACGGGTGAAGGTGTGTAGGTGAAGGGAAGACATAGCTGCTATGTATTAATAAGTTAAAGAGATTTTAGAACAAATGCAGCGTGCTTGTTCACATTACTCTGTGAAGGTAGGGCAAGGACTAAAACGCCTCAATTACAGCAGAGGAAGCGTAGCTTAAACTTTAGGAAAAGCTTGGCAGCTTTGCAGTTATTGGTGTGTCCTGGGTTCAGCTACAGCAGTCATTTTTTCTCCTTCTTAGTAGCTGGTGCAGTGCTGTGGTTTTGACTTTCAGCCTGGGAACAACGCTGATAACACCGATGTTTTTAGTTGTTGCTCAGTAATGTTTACTCTGATCAAGGACTTTCTCAGTCTCATGCTCTGCCAGGGAGGAGGGGAAGCCGGGAGGAAGCAGAGACAGGACACCTGACCCAAACTGGCCAAAGGGGTATTCCATACCACAGCACGTCATGCCCAGTATAGAAACTGGGGGGAGTCACCTGGAAGGCCCAGATCGCTGCTCGGGTCAGGCTGGGTATCGGTCGGCGGGTGGTGAGCAGTTGTGGCCTCTCCTCTTGTTGTTTCCCTTATCATTATTATTGGTAGCAGTAGTGGTTTGTATTATACCTTAGTTACTGGAGTGCTGTTATCTCAACCCGTGGGAGTTCCATTCCTCCGATTCTCCTCCCCATCCCTCCAGGAGCAGGGGGAGGAAGAATGGGGGGAGTGGGCAAGTGGCTGCGTGGTTCCGAGTTGCCGGCTGGGCTTAAACCACGACATGGTGGTACAAGCCATTGAATCTTCCTGGATGTGATGTGCAAGGTGAGACAAAATGCCCTGTGTGGCAGACCTGAAGAAAGAATATTACAGTCCATCCTACACGGATGGGGAATGGACTAGCAAATCCTACAGAGTGCTGTGTCAGCTGACATGAGGATGGTGTATTGCTCACCAACAGACTGGTTTGTCAGGAGACCAGCAGGGAAACAGAGGTAGCCAAACAAGAACTAAGGGTACAGACTGTGACTCATCTTTGTGGTCCCACTTGATTATTGAGTGAATCTCTTTAGAGCTGGGGATGGGTCTAAATAGCACTGAGCTGGGCATGGAAGAGAGAGAGAAAAGAGAGACAGCTGTGAGGAGTAAGACTGCCAAGAGAGAAGGTTTGGGACTGTCAAAGGCCCCACAGGCTGCATCCGTGCCATCACTTTAATTTGAGGTTTGAGTTTGCACTCAGACAATCCAGGCTGGCTGCCTGCTGGCCCAGTCTTTCACTCCAGTCTGGGATAAGCCTGCTGGGTTCTGGAACAGCAGTGTCTGGGAACAGAGAGGGATGTACTGGCTTATAGCAAGCTACTCTCCATTAAGCACTATAGATGCAACTAGCTCGGCCCTGGATGCAGAAAACTGCAGAACACAGCAAGGCACAGCTAGCTAAGATACATGGAGATAGTCTGAGTCATTAGGAGTGCAAGTTCAACTTTGCAAAGGTCTATGTGTTCTCTAGTCACTTTGGTGTATTCTTCCCTCCCCTGATAGATAGAAGAATGGAAGATCTCTGCAGAGAAGACAGGTAAATGTAAGGATGTTGGACTGGAAAGGTGAGCTAGAGAATAAATAACTAAAATAACTCCAAAAGCTAGGAAATAGAGCGAAACAGGGTTAAACACATTAAAGAGGGGTTGGAAAAGAAATACATTTGTAAAAAAGATATGCTGGCAATAGGAAAAAATGTAGGCAGGGAAGACGACAAAGTGGAGACATTTTTTAAGAGGTGAAGGAAATGAGATTTAGGTAATACACTGGATGTAGTCATGCTAAGCACATGGAGCATGGTGATGAATATGGCCCCATGGTTAGAGAGCAGAAGAAAATGTGCTGTATAGACTTAACAGTATCCTGCTTGTAAGAAGTGAACTTGAGCCTTGCTGTCAGGGATTTTTAGAAAGAGAATAATAATTTTACTTTGAACAATAGAAAGGTCTAATTCAAAATTACTATGCAATAGATAGAAATTGCATCAATTGAAAATTGCATCAGTCTGAAAACTGAAGAAGTCATCTAGGATTATTACAGTGTCTTCTTTCTGCCTGTTTTGTAGCCTTTCCCCTTTCTTTTCAGTTCCTATTCCAAAATTAAGGGTAGGGTCAACCTTTTTTTCCTAAGCAATTGCATCAGCCATAGGAATGTATCACGTGGTAATGAAAGTCTGTGAATAATTCGGAACAGAATTTTGAATCATTTAAAAAGCAGAAGCTTTACATTTCATTGCTAACCTGTTCCCATATAACATGAAATCTACAAAAATCATATTGCAATTTCTGGGGAAAAAAAACCCAAAAAACAACACAGACAACCACATTTCAAGTATTTGAAAATATTCTTGCATTCATTTCATTTCATTCTGTCCAAAGAATATTTCAAACTCAGAGTTTTCCAAAACTGTGCTTCATATTTCATGAAAAAATCAGAAGATAATTAAATGCTGTCTATGTACTGCCTAAACATGAAACACTCTACGTATTCCAGAAGTTATTGTGGCCGTAAACTGTGATCACCTTTGCCTCTAAGGCTGATGGAACATGTAATGTTAGGTTAACCACAACTGACTGTATTAGGGAATTAACATGATCTTCTGCTATCATTATCATGCATATATATGCCACCATCATTGCTCGTTAGTGTGGATTTTTGGCTTCTGTAATACCAGCATTACTAGAAAACAGCCTTTGACTGTGCCTGAGCCAAAAAGCTTAGCAACAAAAACACAAAGAGAAAAGCCAGTGCAATATTTATTTTTTTTTGTCCCTAGTGATAAGAGCAGGAGTGAAGAGTTTTGAAATTTGTTCCCCTGTTTAGTCACTGATCAATGAGTGGCCTTTCAAGAGGGACTTTATCCTTTCCTCGCTGAAGGTTCATGCCTTATTTTCCTCATCTGCAAAACAACAATAACAAGACCAAACCACTTTGCAGCTGAGGCTGTGAGTGACCAAATGATGCAGCATTTCTAAATCACAGTGAGACCCTCCAAAAAGAAATCTCTAAAGAGAAGGCAGATGCGATGCTGATCATCTCATGCACATGCATTGTGATTAATGAGTCTCAGGCAGTCGTTCTGGGCAGTGAAACCTCTGGATATGATGGCATTACTATACATTTGCATTGCTCTGACCTCAGTATTAGCACCCAGATTCCACAGGGGGTA
This sequence comes from Nestor notabilis, assembly GCF_000696875.1. NCBI lineage: Eukaryota > Metazoa > Chordata > Aves > Psittaciformes > Psittacidae > Nestor > Nestor notabilis. Next base: position 40,911 of record NW_009914796.1, read on the forward strand.
TCAGGGCTGTGCCCTCCAGGGATGGTTGGGGGTATCCTACCATTCGGTTCCCGCCCTGTTGATCTCTTCCCACCAGCACTCTGTCGGCTCACCGAGGCTCTGGGCTGCTGGCATGCAGGCGTAGTTCCACAGTCTGTCGGAGCCTTCCTTCTTGTTGAAAACACTCCTGATGGCCACAATCACCTGCCCATGTGGGCACTGGAAATTGAAACCCTGCCGGTACACATTGACCCATTCATCATTATCTCCATAGTTATAGGGACCATAGTAATAGTCACCGTACTGGCCCCATGCCACAGTCACCAGAGGCAGGAACACACAGAGAAGAATGAGGTCCATCCTGAGGATGTTCCTGGCTTAGAAATGCTCTGCTGGTTTGTAGGGCTGGCCCTTTTATATCGCCTCTAACATTTGGCTTCCAGATGTTATGTTTCCAGATCCAAGTGCAATGTGTCATTGCTTAGCAAACCTTCTCTGAGTTACAGACACATCCAATTACTTCTTAAGGTGGAATTTTTGCATATGCAGTAAGTCTTCAGGCTGCAGGGTCTCCCCACTATCCCAAACCATCTGTGATCCTTGCAGAGCTACTGTGTAGACCAAGATACACATTGTAGTGCAACTATCACAGACATCCCACTTTGAACCTCAAGGGACAGTTAAGTTTCAAAACAACTTTATTTGAAATTAAAGCTCTATCTGAAGTTGCCATTTTCAGTCATTAGTAACATGCAACAAAATGTGTGTGTCCCCACCCCCTTTTCCATAAATATGTATGACATGATTCTATCAGTTCCTAGAAAGAAGGGAATTGGGCAAGATGAGGGATTCATTACTCCTGTTGTAAAAAAATCCTTTAGACATTTTGGTTTGATTTGGCAGGAGGTGAGGTGGAGTCCAAATGACTGAGAGTTTGGTTTGGCATGGAAACAGCTCACCCTGAGAAGTGGGGCATAGGCTTATTCCGTGCAGAACTGATTTTGCTACAACTATGTGCGAGCACTGTAAAACTGTGAACTGGGCAGATGTTTTAATGTGAGGATAAAGTACATAAGCAAGTAACAATGAGATAAACTTCATGTGTCACCATAGTGTACTGGAATCTGTGAGCTTAAAGCTACCTTGCATTTATCGTGGGCTAGAAACATGGGGTTGAGGAACTGCTGTGCTGCAAATTCAAAACCTGACTTGCCACTTGGAAATGTGTTTGTATGTCACATCCTACATAATTTCTTTATCAGGAACCCACCCTGCTCAGGAGATTGTGGAATGGTGTGCTTTACTTAACTGTATACTTGACCCATAGAAAACTGTGGGACTTGAGCATGTTTTAATAAGTAAGAAAGTCCAAAGTCAATCTAACATAGTCTACATATGCATATGTTGCCTGTGCTGTGTTACTAGTGAAATGTGTGACCCTTGCAACAGCTCCAGATTCAGATCCTCTCTTCCAGTGAAATCACCACAAGGGACCCAGAGACTGTTTCTGGCTGCAAGTTTCTCCTCCACTCTTTTCACTACTCTTCTTCCTCATTTGGGCCATGCACTAAAAAGAAATGTGTATTAAACTTCTATTCTTTTGCTCGTACTGTCAGAAAGAAGATCTTTGATGGGTAACAGTGGACTTGCTCTTCTCTAAGGATCTCCAAACCCATCATGCCAGGTCATCGCTTTGCAGGAGCATAAGCAACCCAGGAAGTGGGTGCCTTTACTAACCAGCCCCAGATCTCAAAAGCTGCCTTCAGCCTCATTAACCAAGTGCTTTTGTGCCTTTAGGTAATGGCTGTTTTCGTAGCAGAGCCTTGTTTGACAAAAGTGTAGGTGGGGGCTGAGCTCTTTGCCAGGAGCACAGTGCAGCAATATCTCAGTTGTCCATGCTCACAGGCAGTGCAGATCCACATGAACCTGGCAGCTGAAAGTTCAGTGCCTAGTCTCTAGATGTTGCAGCCCTAAATGCCTGGGGAAAAAGGCTACTGAGATAGCATGGAACAGCCATTTCCTTGGAGCTGCCTGCCTCTAGGTCTTAGGTAACACTAGGGGACACAGGTAGCCAAGTCTAAAGAGAGAAGAAATTTAAGATTGAAAACCCTATAGTTGTTTGATGGGCACCAGTGTGCAGAACTGAACTGCAGAACTGCACATGAGTTTTTAAGCTAACTCAAATCATGTACATTTTTTTCCCTCTTAAACAGTCACATCTGGGAGCGCTGCACACTGCCATGTATGCCTGAGAGGCATTCTGGAAAATGTTTTAGCAGGAAGCACCACATTATCATACATATATGATGCTCTTTTCACATAGCCCTTTATAAGCATCATTCCTTGGAAGGAAGTCCTTACATGACCCAGTGGCAAGATGGGAATGAGAAGGGGGAAGAGGGCTGTATGGAGAGTAGGGCATAGTCTACTTTTGACATGCATGTGGAGTTTCAAGATGTCTATTGTCACTTCCTACATATAGTCTACCCTGCCTGATCCCAGTTAGTGGATAGGGTGGCACTTCCATGCTGCACTGTGATCAACAAGTTGCTTGGCTGGGGAAAAAAAGCTGTGCAGGAAAGATACTGAACACGAGAGATACGGAACTACAACTCCTTGTAGCAGCTGTTGCTTGGCAATGTGGACATGTCTTGCCCAGGGACTGCCTGAAAATTTACAGTTCTGTGTTTCTGGATCCAGTGCCTTCTGGGAACTTGTAATATTAAATTTCATGCATCATTCTGATACTGAATAAAACCAGAAGAGAGCAGAATTACTTACAGGAGGGACATGATGGTTTTTAGTCACTTTGGAGAAGGGTGGTGTTTGTGAGTGGGAGGAACTGTCATTTGAAAATTCCTGTAGGGGTTAAAAAGACGAATAGTATGTACACACGAATTTTGTTTCTGAGCAGTGCTCATTCAGCTCTGCAGCTCACAGCTGCTTGGTTCACAGAGCAGAGCTGAGGCTATGTGCGACTTGTTTCACTATCATCTCACACCATTACTCCAATCCAGATAATTCCACCGATGCTGGCAGTGCTGAGAGTTGCAATTTTAGCTGTGTTGCTATTGACTCACTGACATGTTGACTGCTGTGCCTTATTCTGTTCTGGCTAATGCATCAAACATAGCAGTTCAAAAGCCAGTGGCTAGAAGAGCTGCAAACTATTCTGCGGTTTGGTGACTTTGCTTGGCTTCAGTGAGAGTTTACACTAGGAGAAAACTCAACAGTATTTAAAAATCAGTCCCTCTCTGAAATTACTTGTCCTTTAATTTGACTTTAAAAACATCAGCTGCATGCCTTGCACATCCAATCTCCAGAAAAGCAGTAAGTGTCAATGAAGTAGTAAATATGTGGTGCTGAGAGAAACCTTTTGTTATCGGTTCCTTACCGTGGAATCTATATTGGTGGGTAATTTTTGTCACTATTAGTTCTTAGAAATACATTTAATCCACACAAACAAGTATTTAATTTCTGTCTTGCCCAGTGATGGTAGATGAAGGTGATTATTCTTGATATGCCCCCTCCCTCGCCTAACTTCAAAGTTAGTTCTGCTTTGAGAACAATTTGGACTGGAGCCCTTAAGAGGGTTGTCCTTTCCAGCCTGAATCATTCCGTTTCTGCATGTGTTACTAATGCTTTGGAGCCATTAGGAGAAATGTGTATTCTCTTACCATGCCATGTTACAACCATGAAATGTAGAGAGATTACAATGCTTTGAACTAAAATCACAGATGCAGTAGTACCATTCAAATGAATAGCAGTCACCAGATTAATGGGCTTTATTTTAGCACCCAAGCTCTCTACTAAAATAGGAGAAAGAACAGAAAAGCTGTATTTGTTATTTGGCAAATACAGAGACACTAAAGCTGCAATGAGAATAGCAAGGGTTCAGACTTGGTCAGGTGGCAGGTACAACTAGGCCTGTGTCTACAGAACTGGGTTGCATGAAAGTAACGTCATCTTGTTTTACTGGAATAACAGCGCTGCTGACGTTCCTGCATCTGCCAAGGCCTGACTCATGGGCAACCAGTTTATCACCCCACTCCGAGGACACAAGGGGCATAAAAGGGTGTTATCTCACAGCACTTCATCCTTTAGATGCACAGGAATGATTCCATCCCATATTACTCAGGACTATAGCCAGATATGAAGCTTTGCATTTTGTGCTGGTGAATCTCCTGAGCCCTGAAGTCCTACACTGAGCAGGTATGGCAGAAGCAGTGGGAATAGCAGCAGCAGTATACATCTGCTTCCGAGCTAATGCAACCACATTGTGGCATTTCACAGTGAGAAGAAAGTGTTTTTCATGTCAGCTCATTGCATCACTGAGGTTGCACATTTTTAATGCATTTTCCATATTTTATTACACACTGTCTCAGAGGGATGCTGGCAGTTCTGATAAAGCAGGGTGGCTTGGATGAGTCAGGGGGGCTGCATGATCTGGGAGTGTAAATTGAATTCCATCACTGATTACTTTTCTGTGCCATCTTTGCAGCATGACTTTCTTCTTTTCTTTTTTAATAAGCTTCTTGCATTGTCAGGTTTTTTAAAAGTGTGAGGACTTGGGGTGCCTTCAGTATGTTTTTGAAATGAGGTTACAGACACATTAGTAATGTGGAGAAGGATGAAGCTGCTAGAAAGCTGTGCTCCTCAAGGGACAAAGATATATCTTTGTTAACTTTTTAGCTCAGATCTGTCACTTTCTTGCAGAGTAATGTACGTGGCGAAGGCTGGAGTTCTTTTGTCAGGGTTTTCTACTGTTAATGATATTTTTCCTAGTACCTTTCACTTGATGTACTTTGATTAATTTCAGTCTCCTTATTGAAAAGTAGGAAAGGCTAAAAAGCTCCTTATTTACACGGTAGGTCCAGTGATCTGCCCAATGTCCACCAGTATCTCAGGTCTAGGAACAGATTTTAAACTACAGCATCTAGACTGTCAGTATCAAATGCTGGCCCTGGGAAAGAACACCTTTTCCCAACCCCTTCTTCCTGCTGTTTCCCTACTGAGACACTGATTGAGCTACTTTGCGTAGCTCTTTCTTTGAAAAGGAGAAGCTACTCCTTAAGAACCTGTGATGCTAGAGGATATTGAAGAGATGTTTTTTCTTGGGAAGTAACTATAGGAAATTATGCTAGGATACCACCTGGAATATTGCCGTGGAGAAAAGAAGCACAAGCCACACTGTGATTTTTCCAAGGTTATCATAAGCCTTTGGATTATTTCTATAGTAGATTCCTGCCTGCATGTGTAGTATTAAATCATGGGTTAAGTAACAGAAGCAAGCAGGAAATGCAAAACTTAAGTCGTAAAATCTGTGAGGAAAGAGTAAACAAGCTGCACTGAAGCATTAGTAAAGAGAGAACTGAAACAAATTTTCCAGGTGTGGGAAACTGGCTAGGTGCTATCATAAGTTATTTCGAAAATGTAGTTTTTGAGTAATCAGTGAGCAACTGTTTCAAAGATTGATCACTGTTCCTAGATCAGATTACCCCCAAAGACTGGGTACAAAAGTGATAGTCACACACCTTTGTGACAAACCTTTCTTGATCAGGGAAAAGTTCGAGAGTGGAAAAGAGTTAAATTGTGCAAGGGGAGAGACATGTTATCGGTTGCTGTGTTTTTGCAGGCATCCTAGAATGTCTACGGAGAATATTCTGCCATTAAATAATCCAGGAGCCTGTTGTCATTATTACTGACTTCCACAGATCTCTCTCCAGAAATAATTTCAAATATGAGATATTTAACTAGTTCCGCTAGAGCCGTTCCTCGAATCTGGGCACGAGGAACTTTGTAAATTGACTGTTACATAAGAAGTCATGCACAGCTTATGAACAGAAAAGGATGCATTTTTTGTTCAGGTCTACTAGTAGTGAATAAGTTTGAGGATTCCTACTCATAAAAGTTGCCCTGTTCTAGTAACTCTTCCCATTTGTGCTAATAAAGTCATTCCCTAAAGTTGCCAATTTCAGAGCTGTTGCAATTACAGTGACTCTTCCAGGATCATTACAATAGGGAAAAGCCAATTTGATGAGTGTTTGCCATTGCAGTTTCAAATATCAGGGCAGGGCATGGTATTTTTCCAGTTATATGTGACTGCTGAAAGCTAGGTGTTTTTTCCTAGTACTCTTTGCTAAAAATGTCTTTTCTTATTGCCGTAGCTGCTGTTGTTGTTGCCACTATTTCTTTCAGCATGTATGCTTAAAATCCATGACAGGTCTCCAGCTACAGTCCTGTATTAAGTCCAGGCAGGGTGCAGTGTTTGAAGGTGAAGCTGCCAAAAGAAAAGAAATAAGCCTCGAGGCTACAGGAAATTCAGGTGGCATTGCTTCAGGAGAGAGCCAGATGCTTCAGGTTGAGTCAGTGCTGAACCCCCTCACAGATTCAGCAGGCAGCATTTTACCAGGACCTTTTTAGACATGAGCTGAGTTACTGAATAGTGCTTTTTATCAAAGGTATCCTCATCTTTTTTTTTTTTTTTAATGTGATAGTTTTGTATTTAGTCTTTGGGCTAAATTCAAGCTTGGCTATCTCTGTGCTGTCTAGAAGGTGGTGGTTCCTACTTGATATAGCTGGAGAGCTTTCTTGGAAGAGCAGTCATCACCAGATCAGCAGATGGAGAAATGTTCTAAGACTTTATATGACCCCTTCAGGAAGAGATTTCTTCTCCAGTGGGCTTGTTGGACTTTTGAGTGAAATTGGTTCTAAACCTAACGCATAAGGAGTTTTGAATATATCTATGAAAAATTACCTTCTCCCTATCTCAACTTATTTAAAGTTTGGCCTCAAAATTTGTAGTTTCAGCTGATTCTTGAAGGTAGAGAAAGCCTGTTGTGATAAAATGGGTAGGAAAAATGTTAAATTCTAATGCAGAAGAAGGTAGGAAAAAAAATCAGTCAAAGTATTTTTGCGGTATTCTTCATAATCTGAGAAGAGATATGACAGAGGTGCAAGTCCTATTTTGTTTATTTTGAAAGTCACACACAAAGCTCATTTCTGTATATGGCTCAGTTACCTTTTCTTTCCGTTAATCCATGGGAAACCTTTTAGCGAAGGCCGCAGCAGCTAGCTGTAACATTTTCAAACTCTGTCGTCCTGGGGCTTAATATGAGCCACCCTTTTCCAGGGGGGTGACTATAGCCATCAACTGAACAGCCTTAAGAGGTCAGTCAGCTTGTCATGGAAACCAGACGTTGTGGGTGGTGAGCAGGTTTCTCCTTCAGAGAATTTTGGTATCATTAGAAAGTTCTCTCATGGGTTTCTCTAGCGTAGACCATGACCTACAGATCATAACATCACTGTGAAATGCTGGAGGGAAAATCTGAACTAATCACTCATAATAACTCTGGACAGACCTACGGGGTAAATCTGAGGTCAGGGCTGAATTGATCTTTGATGTGAGAATGGCAGTAGCTGTAATTCTTTTGCTAGTCATGGGAATGGGACTGAGCCAAAACCAGTTTTCTCTGAGCTATATAAGAGGGAGAAGGGATGAGAATGTGACTTGAGAGTGTCTCAGTTTTATATACAAAGGTCTCCATCTCTGCATGATCATTCAGACCAATGCAAAGCAAATGCTGAGTAGGAACACTCAGTAGTGGTTTATATAGGTTTTGTACTTGCTTTCTGCAGGCTTCTTTGTATCTAAATAAAATCTTAAAAGTTCAGCTTTAACAATTCTTACTTTCGGTAAGAACTTAACAGTCTTACTTAACAGTCACTGAAGTTGGGTGCTATCTGGCAGTCCGTGTTATGTGGGAAATGAAAAGAGATGCTTAGTTGCTCCCTTTTGGCCATATGGTTTGTGAATTTGGATAGCTAGGTGACAGTGTAGCCATTGAAACCCAGCTCCCAGCCCAGCTCCTGGTGCCCTCCATCCATTTGCATTCTAGGCATGAGAATGATTTCTCTTTGCTTTTTTGCTTTTCTGGTGCTGCACATAGTGGGGGGGAGGAGAGGAAAATAAAAATTTGGGGAAGGAGCTTTTGTGTCCTGTCACTATAATTCATCGAGATCTGACCCTCTGGATTTTCAGCCCCCCTCAGCCATCCACCACTCTTCGTGTGACTGTCACCTCACATTATTGTAATTAGCAAGGGCTACCCCCAGAGATTTGACAGTGGAAGTGAAAAAGTCTGAGAAGCTCTCTGCCAATTAAAAGTTAACAAATTAACCCTGTCAATGCAGGACAGATTGACCTGCTCCAGAAGTAGCTCCTTGGCATTCGCAGTGGGACAACCGCATGCTCCTGCTGTTGTAATGCTCCCTTGTCTCACCCTGCTTTGTCCTCCTTGTGTCCTCCCAGGGCTGCTTCACCCTCCTTCCTCCCAACACGCCACCACTTTTTGCTGGCTATGAGAAGTGAGGCTACTAAATAGGGTGCTCAAACTGACAGTCCCAGGGTCCGTGTGGGTGGATGGGAAGCATGTCTTTCTGTGGCTGTGCCAAATGAAGTCTGTCTGCCCAGCCTCAGAAAAGACCCTGGTGCTCTGAGCACGTCTGTCTTCTCCTTCCCCTCTGCCTGGGACTTCTCCTCCCGCTGTGTTAGCACCACATAGTGCAAAAACACCTGCGTCCCTGCCCATTCATGTGGCTGTTGGTTCATGCTGCTGGCTAAAACTCGCCATCTTTGCTGCTGTGGATACCTCAGCCAAGTGGATGAAAGCTGGGTCACATCTGCCGCCTCCTGCTGCAAGTACCCCACCTTTGTAAAGGGACTCTCTCCAAGTGTGACTGGCATCTGCTGTTGTCAAGGCCCTCATTACACAGCATTTACAAATCTTGCTTCATTATCTTGTAAGCAGGGGTTGGCTGGCGGTCATCCCTGTTGCTACTCTGCGTAGCTCATTAGGAGCAGCTCCTGCTCACCTGCCGTGCAGAGGTGACAGCACAGTGACAGTCCAAAGGTAGGTTCCCTTCCGATGGGAAATATGTCATTTCAACAAAAAATTGGAATATGGAGAATGCAACAATATCTGAGACCCAGTCTCTGTGGTCATTGTGTCTGTTCAAACAAATAGAACACAGTCGGAGATCCTGAGAGTCCTGCAGTTCCACTGTGTGATGAACTATTTCAGTGTGTGTGACAGGCAGGTTTGACACGGCCCTGGCTCAGATACCATTCTGGTGGAGTTCGCATAAAACTGCAGTAGTATTTCCTTACCTGTTCTGCACCCTCCTGTACAGGTACAGGGTTTTTTACTCCCAGATTCATAAAAGCTGATACCCCTAGTCCTTTAGGATAAGGCTGTACTCCTTCCTGAAGTAGTCCCACACTGCCATAATTAGTTCTGATCCATGATGTGCTTCCCCCCTAACCCTATTGTTGTTGCAAGCAGTTACAATGATCACTGTTGGTGCAAATTGCCTATTTCTTAGCACAGCTTCTCTATGGGGCTGGGGCAGATCAGCTCCTCCTCAGCACCACAAGAAGTGTAAGTGAGAGCTCCTGAACCATGATTTCAGTATCTGATCTTTACATGTTGAAGCCATGAAGTTCCTGAGTCTGCTCTGAGCTTTCAAACATGCAGATTTGCCTTTGCACCACACGGCTTATCATGCTTTATGCCTATCTGTGTGGCAGGCCATTTTATTAAGAGCACTGTTGTGTGCCTGACACTGCTAGATCCCAGCAGTAACTGTGTTCACCAAGAAGCAGGAAAATGCCTACAGAGCTGTTACTGCGTTTGGCTTTTCTAATCACATCAAAGTGTGATGGCCTCTCAACTACATCACAGAATAATGCATCCTTTCCTTTTCTTTGTGCTATGTTCTAGGTTGTTTTATTTCATAGAGAGTTCTAACGGCTTTGTTAGGGCAGCAGACTCCACTTTTCTCACTTTTACCATATTTACATCTGCTGCTCATGATCAGAGAACACTGTGGGTCTGTGGAAGCGTAGCCTTGAGAGTGCATAATGTTGTTGTTGTTATTTGCTTTACATGGATAAATGAGGAGGAAATAGTTGCCAGTAAATGTAGACATGGAAAGGATGAAGAAAAAACAGCAGAGCTCTGAAAAATCTCTGGAAACAAAGTTACGTGCTTGGGTTGATCATAAGGTGTGGCATTACAAAAGCAGACGTAACAGGCACTGGTAGAAAAGTTTGTGCTTGTATTTTGTGGCTGCCTTCAAGGGAATATGACATGATTAAGAGAAATTTCTGCTCATTACTTAAATGCCTGGCTAAATTTTATGTCCATGCAGTGCAATGCAGAGTGTCAACACCTGTTGTTTCTCAAGCTCGTGATTTAAGCTAACTAGAAATGTGTGTGGATAAGTCTTGCACTCATAGGTTGAGCTACCTCTGTGGCTGTACTCAGTGATGCTTTCTGGTGAAGCATGGAAAAGAGAAGGGTTTGTCGTCAGTAGCCATCAAATACTTGTCACCATGTGAAGGAAATAAGGGCCAGAATCATAGAAGCACAGAATAGTTTGGGTTGGAAAGGACCGTAAGATCATCTAGTTCCAACCCCCCTGCCATGGGCAGGGACGCCTCACACTAGACCATGTTGCCAAGTTGTTATTCTACTAACCATGGGCAGAAACACCTCACCTTCCTCATGCTGCAGTCGGCATAGCATAACTCAGGTTGGAAGGCACCTCTGGAGGTTTCTGCTTCAACCTTTTGTTCAAATTAGGGTTAGCTGAAGATCTGACCAGCTTGCTCACAGCTTTATCCACTCTTGAAAATGTCAAGGGATGGAGAATGCACAGCCTCTCATTTTTCCACCCACAAACAGTTACAGTGCATGACAACATAATATCTTTTGTGACCAGAGGAACATGGTAACAGAATCAAAGCTGCTGTTATTTGTGTTATTCTGCTACTTATGCACTCTTCTGCTCTGTAGCTGGCTCTGTCACTATCCCCTCCAAAGTGTTATATTGAAAACGGTATAATTTTCACTTTAGGAGGCATGTCCTCCTTCTGTGACCTTAGAATATTTAGCAGCATAGATGCAGGAGCATGCCACACATGTAGTGAAAGTCAAAGACTGTTTCTCAGCCTATATTAGGCTCATTTGTCAGCTATCACCTGGCTATTTTTATGAAAGATGCAGAACCCAGCAGCTAAAAACAGTGCATCAGTGTTCTTTTATGTCAGCAGTAGGGTAGACCAATTGCCTGAGGAATTATCACTGTCTCTAGCCCAGTAGCGGTACAACTCTCAGATGCCCTGGCAACCTTGTACCCAATAAAAGAACTGTGCTAATTGCTTGAAACCCTTTTTATATCTTCCTTCCAACAATATGTTTGTGTATTTGAATCTAAGCTTCAGAATATCAGCAGTTCAGTGGGAGGTGCTGGTTTAATAAATCCTAGAGTCCTGGGTTAATAAATCCTGACACACTTGGTTTAGCCGCAGCTCAAGCTGGCTCTGCCACTAGACTGTTCCGTATCCTTTAGCAAATTACTTTGCCTCTTCCTGTTCATGTTTGGCCTTCTGCTCAGTTTTGTCTTTTTGGCCCAATATTGTAAGCTCAGTTAAGTTACTATCTCTTACTATGGATTTGACAGTTGATGTCTTGCAACCCCAAGCAAATGCCCATATTCCCAGCCATCAACTGTTTGTTTCTTGCTTCTTGGTCTCTGTCCTTTCACAGGAAAACTCACAAAAATCTTTGTCTTGTCCTGTTGTGGAAGAAGATGGGGAAAAGGTTTTCAACTATTCAGCAGAAAACAAAAAATTGTTTCTTACCCAGCAGTTACAGTAACTACTATGAGCTTTTCTTTCTAGATACATGATTTCCTGACACTAAATAAATTTGACATTTACAGCTGCTTTTATTTCTTCCAAGAGCCTTCTCTCTTTTTTCCCACTTAAAATGCTGTTGTACTCTGAAAATTGTTGTTAATATTGGCACCATGGGGGCTGCGTATTTCTTATGTCAAATTTACTCAGAGCACAAATGTGGATTGACAGCAAGAAATTCCCTGGCTGTTGTGGCCTTCGGGTCATGGTAGAAAAAGCCTTTCTAACTCAACCCAGCAAGTCTGGATGTCAGAGTCTTACTGAACTGTGTAGAAGAGATGGGGGGGTGATGAAGGATGGCATGTTGCACAGGACCAAGAACAGGCTGTGTAAGAAAAGCAGGGACAGCAGGCTGCTCTCCCTTGTCCTGCGCTTGCTGCCATGGAGGATTTGTGACGTTGTCACAGGCTTTGCTGTGAGCTGAATATGAATAGCGCTTCTCCTGGGCTGTAGTACAATCAGCATTTTTGCTACGTTGGCTTCATTGCTTTGCTTCAGTACTCCAGTGAGCTGACTGGCAAAGTCCAAAGCTGCATGCTGAGATCCCTGCAGTGCTGCAGGCAAGATAATGCCCAAGCTGTAGGAGTAAGGAAATAATATATCTCATAAGTGCCCTTCACTTAGGCAGAGATTCCCTGGGTAACAGTGAAAAACTTAGAGAGGGTGTTGCCAAAAATTTCTTCTTTGCTGCAGAAAAATTAATTTGCATATAGTTACTGCTCTACAAATTGCCTGATACAGTCTCTGCCCTCCACAGCAGAGAATTGCTGACTGCCTTCAGACACAATGGATAGATTCACATACCCGTAAATATGAGGCTGGGATGATGGGATTGCTTATCATTTCACCAAGATGAAACCCAATTAGAAAAAGCAATTTAATTGCAGTATGTATATCTCTTACCAGCTTAATCTATCCATTGTTGTCTCTTGCTTACAGTCTAAATATGAGACATTTGAGTAAGGATCATTAGGTGTTCACAGTGCTGAACACAATGGGATCCTCATCTTCCTCCATCAATCACTATCACCATCACCCTCACATTCAGCATTTATTTGTTTACACTGACTATTCTTTCAGTAGGAAGCTCTGCTGGGAACCATAGTTGTAACAAGGATAGAGCATTGCTTTTCTCAGCCATGCCTCCTTTTAAGAATATTAGCTCTTTATGGTAGCTCTTTATGGTACCCAAAATGACATTTTTCCACAGATACCGGTGATTATTTTTTGAGTTGGCCTTTCTCTTTTATGCCTATCTGTTGCTTTTTTACACTGTAATATATTCTAGCTTTCCAGCACTTTCCATTTAAGGATCTTGAGGCATTTATAGCTATGAGGTACAGAAATGTGATATCTATTTTACAGACGTGGGAAACTGAGGAAAAGCACAGTAAGGTTTACTTGTCATCAAGGTCATGCACTGAGTTTGTAGCAAAACTGGTAATTAAAAAAAATAGGTCACCACCATTTCTTTCTCTTTTTAGCCATGCTCTTACTTTGTGCCTAATCTCCCTCGTATCTTCTATTCCTTCTACCATTTTCCCACTGTCTCATCCTTTCTTTCAGCAGGTCTTATCTCTAAAAGTGGGGTTTGTTTTCCAGATTTGTAAATCTGGATCTGATCCCCAACTGCTCCTTTCATGTAAGCTTATGCTATACAGCATTCACACACTGCCAGCCCTGCCTCTCTTTTATATGCTAATAGCTAGGAATTCCCATAGCAAACTTCCAGCTGTGTCAGGGACCTTAGACACTGGCAGTAATTCTTGTCTCTCCTGCTTTTTTCTTGTGGCCCGTTACAGTGCTGGCATTTAACTTTGGGTTAAAGACCACTAGTATTCTACTTTATACATAGGTAATTATGAAATTTTTTAGAGCCTGCAGTGTGTGTAGACTTGGAGAGCAGCGTCTCATGCGCCCTTCTGGACTTGCTGTCTGTTGTACAACTATCTACAGTAGTATGTGGGGATGAGGGCCATCTTTTCCCAGCCTGTATTTCAATAGAGATTCCTAATACAGATTTTCTTTCTGTTATTCTCACATTAGAAAAATAAAAACAAAACCCAAACCCCTGCATGTTCCTGCATGAAATCTTCAGTGTTTGCCCTGCAGTGCACCCCCAGAAAGACAAACGGTCATCATATGATGCAGATGGATGAAGTGTTTAAGGTTTGAGTGGGTGTTTTGGGTTGGGTGTTTGGTGGTGGGGTTTTTGTTTTTTTTCCACCCTTCTCAAAAAATAATGTAACTTCTGCAGGTGGTTATTTCAAAGAGCTCTGGGCAATGTACTCTGTGAAGTAAGACTAGCCAATTCAAAATTCTCATTCCTATTGGTGTGGGTACTCTGTATTTTAGGCATTGTGTAAATGCCTTTTCTGGACAGATTTGTTATCTTGTTTTTAATACATTGAAATGAGGGGCAGCTGCTAAGGAGGAGGGGAGGCTCTTTGCCAATGTAAGGACACCAGGAAAGCTGTCTGTCAATTGCAGTAAGAGAAGAACATTTTTTTCCTTTCTATTCCTCTACTCTTTTCCAGTGCTTCTACTGCTTCACATTGACTCCTGGTTAGAGGTAGGAGTTCAGACTCCAGACTGAATCAGTTCTTGGTTTCTTGGCTGTCAGTAGAGCAGAGTTGTGTCATGACAGTGGCTTTGTGTTGTGGGTAACTCTTCTCTGTGAGGGGGCTTGATATAAGCAGGCTTATAGCCCCTTTCCCCTTTAGCTTGCTCAATGCAACATGCACGCTGCAGATCATGAAGGCTGACATTACTTGGCTGTACATATCGTCCCTAAAATGCCTTCAACCCTCCCCTCTCTCCTAAAAGATCTCAGAAACCATATCTTCTGTCTGAATGTTTTCAGAGGAAAAATCTTGGGTTTAAAGGCATATTTTTCTCCTTTCCTTTTTTACATCACCAGTTACCTGTATGAACGAGGAAAGACAAAACAAGTTTTAAGATCAGCCCCATGCTGATAAGCTGGCTACCAGCTGATACAACTTTGCAGCATGTTACAGTTAGCTCTACCCAAGAAAAGCATCAGTGATTGGAGTAACAACATAGATGGGAGATCTTCAAGGGATTCAGACCATACCAAGTTTATCAGCAGCCTCATGTTAGATGCTGTAGTACTGCTGGCAGTGGTAGGTTTCAGGTGGGACAAAAAATGAGCTCCCTGCTATGCTATTTTCTGTAAGAATAGAGGCTGTCACAGCCTTATTCTAAACATGTGATTACTCATCCATACATGCCTGTGCTACTTCTTATTAGGTGCTCGTTACATTCTGCCTTACTCAGAATTTCTCAAGCACTCTTCATTTGCAAAAGCAATCCTCCCTACTTTCTGTCCTGCACTGCTGATAAATAAGTAGATGTTGTTGTTACTGTTACTGTGTTGGGGGAAAATTTGTCCTGTGTGCAGAGCAGAGATTATGCTGAGAATGGCCAGCGTCAGCTGTGTGGCTCAGTTGATACACTGGAGGG